>NC_057801.1:751704306-751740460 GCF_018294505.1 Triticum aestivum
ATTTATTTTCTTCATGATGAACAGTAGCTCTAGGTTGTTTTTCAAAAAAGTTATGAGGTCGGCTGACCCCATTTACACATAGTTTATCGTCAGGGTTGGAGCGAACTGTAATATTTGTTTCATTGCACAGATGGACTCATTTGTGTGTAGAAAGTGTGTGTACAAAAACCCAAATACCCTAGCATATTATATATTATTCACACTAAAAATACTAGAAAATCACATTTTTTTCCTAGAAAAGATCACATATGATCCTCGGGGCTTTCCGCCACCATTTGCGAGGCGAAGCACTTTACCTCTCTGGTGGAGCAATTTTGTTGGGAAAACTTCACTCCGGGAGTGGAAAATTAAAGCCTTCATCATCACCAACACTCCAATCATCATGGGGATCATCATCTTCATCAGAACCATCTCATCTCCAAACCCTAGTTCTTCCCTTGTGCTCAATCTTTGTATCAAACCTCAGATTGATAACTAGGAGTACTTATGTGTGTTGATTACACCTTGTAGTTGATGCATAGGATATTTATTGGTGAAAGTTTGTTGTGCTCAGGTTGTTCATCATATATTATAGCTAATGATCATGATCTATATGATGTGTTGTGAGTAGTTCCATTTGTCCTTGAGGACATGGGGAAGTTTTGTTGCTAGTAATCATGTGAAGTTCATAATCTTTCAATGTTTTGATGATATGTTATGTTGTTCTTGCTGTAGTGGTGTTATGTGAACGTCAACTACACACTACTGCATGAATGCCTAGCAATGGTGGGCGCATAAAAGCCAGCGGTGGCGGACCAGGCTCCCAGGCCCGCCCGCCACCGACCTCCTGCCACTGCTAGATAGTCTGCAGTGGCGAGCGAATAAACGTGTCCGCCAGTGCTTGACTTTGAAGTAGTGGCAGGCGTGTTTCAGCACCCGCCGCTCGTTCTCAGTCAAACAAATTAAAATTTCCATAGCGACGACAACATTTATGTTGCCATGGTAGCGTTTTCATACAACACATATCAGAATACATTGATAAGAATAAAAGTTGACAAAATGTCGCTGCATACATTAACCACTAGCTCTAATTGTTGTCAATCATAACTACAGATGGCCCAACTAAATATTCATAGCTAGGTAGAACACGACTATCGATACAAACATCCACCGGTTAATTAGTCCTGATAATGACAAAGGACTAGGACCTACTCCTCTTTTTTAGGATAAATTGAAAAAATAAGAACGCCCTATATCTTCATGGTAGATCACAGAGATCCACTGATCTCCAATTTCTCGTATGCACTCATTATTCAATATTTGCCGCAACTCATCAATTTTGAGGCGTCCATCTCGTAGGTTTGCAGTAGAGTAGGTGCCTTTGAAATTCGTCTTCTGATGGAAAATAATTGTCATCGCACATGTCGCATCCATCGCTGCAGGCATAACGACTCTTAGGAGCTTCTATTGAAGAACAACATAGTAACATAGTAAGCATTGTGCTTTATTTAAGATGGACTATTGGCACAATAATAGTACAAAATCATACCATGCATTTTTTTATGAATGTTGGTATTGCTCAATTTGTGGACGAGTGGCACGTATGGTGTAGTATTTGGACCAGCTTCGTAAGAGTGCCTTAAAACGACTCAACATCGTTAACAAAGGAGACAAGATAATTCTCCTCCTCTCAAGTAAGCTCGGATCAAGCAGTGTAATAGGTCTCGTCTACTATATTCCGTATTTTTCTTTGAGATAGAAAATAAGCTATAGATTTTAATTAAAATGGTAAGTTACGAGTGAATAACAAATATTTTAAGATAGATTACTTAACAAATGTGTTCAAGAAACTCACACGGAGGGAAAATAGGAATCATGTCTCTTTCCACCCGAATGTCTTGATCAAAATAAGGAAAGGCGCCTTGAGGGATGCCAATATTAAAGGTTATAATCATACCCTCCTCAAATCCGTAAGCCTTGCATAATCTTTTTGTAAGTGCATCTAGTGCCACCCCTAGCTGGTTTTGGAGTATTGACGACAAACCTGGTTGAGGGACTAATGTGTTTGTGAGAATTGCAGGATAACACAGGTAGTAGTCCCTCATTGATTCGGTTTACCTACCGGAGACGACCCCTAAAAATGTGTGAAGACATTGTAGACAACGGTGGTCTGTGAAGGTATTCAAGTTGAAGACTATGACATGAGAAGACATCGCATGAAGACTGTGGAGCACAAAGACTTAGTTGTTTTGTTGTTTCCTTTTCTTCTTTGTTGAGTCATAGGAACCACCGCACTGTTAAGTGGGGTCCAAGTGAACAAAGTCAGAGTGACTGAAGTGATGCTCAACCAAATCCTATGTCTTCGAGTGAAGACAATGAGAGCAAATCTTATCCAGAGTCGGATGACTCAGCTTTACATGTAGCCCAAGTCAAGCTGCCGTGTGTGTTTGAAATCTGATCGTTGGGACACATGTCAGTTCCTTAGTGACCCAGGGTCATTTCGGACAAATCAGGTCGGGTTGCCCAGTGGCTATAAATAGCCCACCCCCTACACTATAAATTGGTGGCTGCTCAAAGTTAGTGCACGGCTTTTGTCGTTTGAGAGCAACCCACCTCCGAAGCATTTGAGAGAGAATCCTTGCGAGGACAAAGCCCAAACCACCCAGAGCCCAAGAGTGTTTGGCATCACTGAAGTCTTTCTGTCCGCGTGATCTGAAGACTTGTTACACTTGAGGACTGTGAATCCTCCAGCCGGTTAGGCGTCGCGTTCTGAGCATCCAAGAGTCATTGTGGATTGCCGGTGAACGAAGTCTGTGAAGGTTTGTAAGTCTACCTTGAAGACTTACCAGAGTGATTGGGCGGGGACTAGGTGTCCTTAGCTCAAGGGGAATAAGGTGAAGACGCAGTCTTCTAAGTTAAATCTCAGCCTCCCTAACCAGACGTACAGTTGTCACAGCAACTGGAACTGGTCGAACAAATCTCTGTCCTCTCCAAGCTACTAGTTCTATCTCTCACTTCTCTTTACTTACAGTTTGTCTTCGTGAAGTCATTGCCTGCTTGCATTATCTGTTTGATTTCACTGTATGACTACTTGGTCTGATTGGCTTCATACTATCTTCCATCCTGATCCTTACTACCTAGCTGCTGATAGTCTTCGTGCTTTCACTTCATTGAATACTTGACTATGGCTTGCCTAGTGTAGTCTACCTTCCGCTGCATACGAGTAGTGTCATTTCTATTGTTTGTCTTCGAAACTCCCATGTTTTGAAGACTTTCATAAAAATCGCCTATTCACCCCCCCTCTAGTCGATAACTAGCTCTTTCAATTGGTATTAGAGCAAGGTACTCCCTTGTTCTGTGTGATTCGGTTTAGCCATCTGGAGTTTTAGCTATGTCGACTACAGTGATAATCAAAGTCTTTGCTGCGTGCCCCATCTTTGATGGCACTGAATACCCCTACTAGAAGAATAAGATGCGCATGCATCTTGAAGCCATTGATGTCGATCTGTGGTATGTCGTCAAGAACGGCGTTCCCAAGACCGGTGAAGGTGTCATCCCTGCTGATGTCAAGAAGTTCATTCAACTGGACTCTACCACCAAGAAAATCATCTGTGGTCATCTGACCAAAGGACAGTATGGTCGTGTGAGTGCTCTGGAAACATCGAAGCTAGTCTGGGACTGGCTCTCCAAGATCAATGAAGGCGTCTCAACTCAGCGAGATCAAAGGATCAGTGTCCTCCGCAACCTCTTCAACCGCTTAAAGAGACATGACAATGAGAATGTACATCTCACATTTGATCGCCTCACTGATATCACAAATGAGCTCCAAGAACTCGGTGCCACTGAGATCACGAAGCATGAAATAGTCAAGACACTACTGAGATCAATTGACAACTCATTTGACACCTTAGCCTTGATGATTCAAGAACGCCCCGGCTTCAAGACTCTCGATCCGTCTGACATACTTTAGAGGCTCAACACACATGAGTTTCAGCTATCCGAGAAACAAGATATCTATGGCCCCAACTATGGGCAAACTCGCGCTTTGAAGGCAAAGGCTGTTTCCTCATCTATAGAAGAATCTGACTGCAGTTCTGGTGATCCTGAAGACATTGGAAAGAAGCTTGCTATGCTTGTGAAGAAGTTCCAAAAATTCACCAAGAAGAAAGGCTTCAGAAAGTCTTCACGATCCAGCTCAAAAAATGATGAAGCTTCCACCCATGACCACAAGAAGAGAACCTGCCACAAGTGCAAGAACCTGGTCACTACATCTCTGAGTGTCCACAGTGGGACAATGAGAAGAAGAAGAAGAAGAAGAGCAAAGAATATGATTCTAATGACAAGAAGAAGAAGAAATCCTCAAAGTCTTCTTCCAAGTCTTCATCACACAAGAAGAAATCATCTGGCAAGGCTCGTGCTTTTGTTGGCAAGGAGATGGATTCATAGGAGGAGTCTGCTTCTGAGGAGGCGGAGGTGGAGTCTGAGGAGGATTCCGACTCTGGTGTTGCGAGTCTGGCTCTAGCTATAGCCTACATTGCCAAGTCCATCTTCAACACTGAAGACAATGGCTCCGTCACCAACGCTGATGATAATGACAAGGACGACTCGGTTCCCACCTACTGCTTCATGGCACGTGGTGCCAAGGTAAAATCACACGATGCCTACTTTCAAACATCAAGTGAAGATGACTCTGATGGTGAATCCAAACCTAGTTACAAAACACTCGTTAAAATTGCAACTGAACAACAAAAATCTATGGAACACATTCAAAAACTGTTAGACAAAAGCGATGACCTGTTGGATGCAGAAATGACCCGATCTCAGTCCTTAATTGAAGACATCAAAAATCTTCATGTTAAGTATGAAGAACTTGAAAGTTGTCATGAAACACTCACAGCAACTCATGAAAAGCTTTCCTACGATTATCTTCAAAGGAAGCAAGATCTTGAGAAATTGAGAGCGATTCATGAAGATCTTCAAAAAGAGAACGAGGCAAGAGTTGAACCACCATGTCTAAAATGCATTGAGCGTGATAACGCTGCCTCTGTTGCTGAATGTTCTATTGCTACTCTTGTTGCAATATCTTGAACTGCTAATGTGGTAACTAACCCCTCTGCTGAGAATACCACTACTATTGCTGATGAGAATGCTAGGTTGAAGACACTGCTTGAGACAAGGATGTACAAAAGTCTCAAAGGGGATCAGACATTTTGTGATGTCCTCAAAAAGCAGATTCTGAACCGAAACCCTAGGAAAGAGGATGTTGGGTTCGAGAGGAAAACGAATGTTGATGGGTCTTACTGGAAGCCTGAGCAGTACCCCAAAACCACATGGGTTGCTGCAAAGGAACCTGTAGTAGATCCATCCACCTTATCTGGTTTCACTTGTGCTAACCCTATTATCATTGATGAATCCTTTGATGCAAACTATAAGTTGTTTAAGAATCAGAATGGCAAAATGTTTGCCAGGTATATTGGTACTAACTACAGGAATGGGCCACCTATGAAGAAGATATGGGTACCCAAAAGCTGTCTTGAGAATCTTCCAGTGAATGTCATCATGACACCACCCGTGAAGAAGACAAACCCCATACCAAAGGCTTCACATGGTCCAAAAGCTTCTTACAGACCGAGGACTCATCTGAGTCACCCTAATGTCAATGTTTTGCAGGGAAATCATACTCAGACCCGTGAATATGAGTGTGTTTCATCAAACCGCTATGTTCATAGAACAAAGAACTTTTCTGCTTATTCCTATGAGTATTATTCACCTCCTACAAGGCTATTTACTAGGGTTCCAAAGCCGAAGTTCTCAGATGCTGCACTTAGACTCATTGCTTCTAAGCCACCCCTGAAAATGTGGGTGGTTAAGAAAACTTAACACTCTTTTGCAGGGAAGGGTCTCTAGCCGGAAATCAAAGGCGTCCGATGCTAATGCTGGGGACCTTAAACATCTTATGGGGCGCAAGATAAAATGCCCAAATGGTCTTACTATGTATTTCGTCCTGGGATTCCTTGACACTCATCCTATCTATCCTAACCAAGATCTGAATTTCCATGTTCCACTTGTTCGTCAAATGTTTATGCTTCACAACTCGCTTGGTGAAGCCTATCCCCCAAACTACAATGTAGGCTATGACACCTCGTACTTCAGAATGGATTATGGACAGTGGATGCACTAACCACATGACTGGCGATCGAAGTCTTCTGATGGATTCAACACTACGTCCATCAGGCAAGAGTCACATCACATTTGCTGACACTGGTAAAAGCAAGGTATTGGGTCTAGGTAGAGTTGCAATATCAAGGGATCAGCACATGGATAAAGTGATGCTTGTTGAATCCCTTGGTTTAAACTTACTGTCTGTCTCAATGCTTTGTGACTTAAACATGATTGTGCTATTTGGAAAATGTCGTTGCCTTGTACTAATGGAATCTGACAAGTCTCTAGTCTTTGAAGGGTATCGGAAAGATGATTTGTATATGGTAGATTTCTCAGCAGGACCGCAAATGGCCGTATGTCTTCTAGCAAAAGCTTCAGAGTGCTGGCTTTGGCATCGAAGGCTAGGGCATGCTGGCATGAGGGACTTGCACACTCTCGCGAAGAAGAAGCATGTCGTGGGCATCGAAGGCGTCAAGTTCAAGAAGGATCATCTGTGTGGTGCCTGCGAAGCTGGAAAGATGACTAGGGCAAGCATCCCTCGAAGACAATCATGACCACATCTCAACCCTTCGAGCTGCTACACATGGACTTATTTGGCCCTACTCACTACTCTACTCTCACTACCACTGCTTGCCTCTATGGCTTTGTCATTGTTGATGATTACTCTAGATATACTTGGGTGCATATAACCCTCTACAAGAATGAAGTGCAGGATATCTTCAGACGCTTTGCCAATCGTGCCATGACGAACTATGGCGTCAAGATCAAGCATATCAGAAGTGACAACAGCACCGAGTTCAAGAAGACCGACCTCGACCTTTCTCTGGATACTATGGGCTACACACCTCAGTAGAATGGCATCGTGGAGCGCAAGAACAGAACCCTTATTGAGATGGCCTGAACGATGCTCGATGAGTACAAAACTCCACGGAAATTCTGGCCTGAAGCCATTGATACTGCATGCCATGTCATCAACCGTGTTTATCTTCACAAGCTTCTGAAGAAAACCTCCTATGAACTCCTAACTGGTAAGAAGCCAAATGTAAGCTACTTCACAGTATTTGGTGCTAGGTGCTGGATCGAGGATCCACATCACACTTCAAAATTTGCACCAAAAGCACATGAAGGTTTTATGCTTGGTTACGGAAAGGATTCGCACTCATACAGAGTCTTCAACCTCTTTCACTATAAAAGTGGTTGAAACTATGAATGTGCGGTTCGATGAGACTAACGGCTCGCAAAGAGAGCACCTGCCAAATGTGCTAGATGAAGTACCTCCTAGTGAATCAATCAAGCAAATGGGAATTGGAGAGACCATACCTTCTGAGGCTCAGACTAAAGAGGAACTTATCATTTCTGCACCTAATCAACCTAAAGACATTGCTCAGCCTGAAGACAATTCCCCAAATGATGACATTGATCAACAAGAGCAAAATCTCCGTCCTGTTCATCCTCATGTTGCAAATGAAGTACAGATTGAGAAGATAATAGACATCATCAATGCACTTGGTCCACTCACTTGTTCAAGAGCTACTCAAAGAGCAACACAACTAACAAATTTCTGTGGGCATTTTGCATTCGTCTCAATCTCTGAACCCAAGAAAGTTGCTGAAGCCTTCATGGAACCTGAATGGATTCAAGCCATGCAAGAAGAGCTTCACCAGTTCGAGCTGAACAATGTGTGGGAATTGGTCAAGCGTCCTGATCCTCGTAAGCACAATATCATTGGCACCAAATGGATATATCGCAACATGCAAGATGAGCATGATCAAGTTGTCAGAAACAAGGCTCGTCTCGTTGCACAAGGATACACTCAAGTGGAAGGGATTGACTTCGATGAAACATTTGCTCCGGTGGCTAGGCTTGAAGCCATTCGCATACTACTAGCCTATGCAAATCATCACAACATCCTTCTGTATCAAATGGACATGAAGAGTGCCTTTCTCAATGGAAAGATTGAAGAAGAAGTATATGTTGCACAACCTCCTGGCTTTGAAGATCCAAAACATCCTGATATGGTAAACAAGCTCAACAAGGCATTGTATGGCCTCAAACAAGCCCCTCGTGCTTGGTATGACACACTCAAAGACTTCCTGAAGAGCAAAGGCTTCAAACCCTGTTCACTAAATCGTACACTCTTCACGAAGACATATGATGGTGAACTATTTGTGTGCCAAATCTATGTGGATGACATTGTCTTAGGCTGCACTAACAAGAAATACAGTGATGAGTTTGGTCACGTGATGCAAGAGCAATATCAGATGTCCATGATGGGCAAGCTGAAGTTCTTCCTGGGTCTCCAAATCTGTCAGCAACACAACGAGATCTTCATATCTCAAGAAAAATATCTCAAAGATTACCTGAAGAAGTTTGGAATGCAAGACTGCAAAGGATACACGACGCCAATGCCAACCAAAAGTCATCTGGGTCCCGACGCCAATGGTAAAGAGTTCGATCAAAAGGTATACCGCTCCATGATTGGTTCTTTACTTTATTTATGTGCATCTAGGCCAGATATAATGCTTAGTGTTTGCATGTGTGCCCGATTTCAAGCGGCACCAAAGGAATCGCATCACTTAGCCGTGAAGTGTATTCTTCGATATTTGGCTTACACCCCAACACTAGGATTATGGTATCCAAAGGGCTCAGAGTTTGATCTAGTTGGATTCTCAGATGTTGATTATGCTGGTGACAAGGTTGATCGCAAGTCCACATCAGGCACATGTCTGGGACGATCTCTTGTCTGTTGGTCTTCAAAGAAGCAAAACTGTGTATCTCTCCACTGCTGAATCCGAATACATTGCTGTTGGATCTTGCTGTGCTTAGCTTCTCTGGATGAAGCAAACTCTCAAGGACTATGGTATCCACCTGAATAATGTGCCACTCTACTGCTATAATGAAAGCGCCATCAAGATTGCCAACAACCCAGTTCAGCACTCGAAGACAAAGCACATTGGAATTCGTCATCACTTTCTCAGAGATCATGTCATGAAGGAAGATATTGATATCATTCACGTCAACACTGGAGAGCAATTGCCTGATATCTTCACAAAGCCCTTGGATGAGAAAAGGTTTTGCAAGTTGCTGTGTGAGCTAAATATCTTGGAATCCTCAAATGTCCTATGATTGGACACACATCCAAACACTTATGCATTTTGATGACTTAGATGTGCAACACACGAAGTAATGTATATCTTCAATCAATGAAGACATAAACTCTAAGTGTGAATACATTAATGCGGAATTTGACTTCGGAGCGCCACAATAATTGTGTGCCGTGTCTGGGTCTAATACTTCCTATACGGTGGGTAACGCCACCACCAAACTTTTGTTTGAAGTGTTTCCCTTGGCGTTATGATTGCAAAGTCTTCGTACTTGATTTGTCTTCATCCTTGACTTATGTTCATATTTATCTTTATCCTGTTGATTTGGTCTTATACGGATTATATACATATTTGTGTTCTGTCCTCTACAACATTCACTTATAGCTATGACTTCTTGCTGAATCTTTTGATCTAAGTGAATGTGATCAGACCCTAACCTATTTATGCTTCTACCTCAACTCTATCTGTCCAAATCATATGCATTCTATTGAAAACTGTCGATTGTCTTCACTGAGACCTTGTCAGCTGAAGTCAATCTGACAAACATTTATATATGCTTTTAATGTTATATCCTTATTGCCTGAAAGCCAAAGAATTCGAAACGACCACCCCGACAATCCAGGCGTGCGTGGGAACATGGAACAATTTCCAAGGTGTTGCATGCTTGCCACGTGCCCTTCAGATGTGAACCGCCAGGGGCACCTCCGTAATTGCGCTGTGCCGTCCCTTTCCTTATAAATACCCATCACATCGTGGTCAAAATCCTTCTTCCACCTCGCCACCTCTCACAAACCCTAGTGCCACCGCTAGCTCTCAACGACGCCGATGATGAAGCGCTTAGCTTCCGCGACCTCACCGACGCCGTCCTCACGCAGGCCGTGGACCTCGTCTTCTCCTCCTTCGCCGTAGGTGTCTTCCGTCGCCAAGTTAGGGCATGGGAGATCGAGCTGCTCGGCCTCCAACTTCGCTCTGTCTAGCAGTTCTTCGTGTGGTAATTAAAACTTACTTTTTATCGTCTTTTTGATTTGATAGATTCATCCCTCTTTACCAAAAGTGGTTTCTCTACTTCCAAAGTTGAATCTATCCCGTTCTGCATCTCATATTATGCCTAGTCTATTCACTTATGCTTCTCTACAAGTTAGATTCCTCACTTGTACTTATTCTTGGATTCGTACAAATCTGGAACCAACTCACAAAAAATAAGTGAATGTCTTCGTGTTATGAGGTCAATGTCTTCAAACTAATTTATCTTCAAAATCTTCTGAGAATGCATATGACCTCTTCCCCTTCCGTCGAACCTCTAATGCTATCACAGGTACATGTCCACGGGAGAATCCCTTGGTTCTCATAGTCCGCGTTCATTTGCAGAATTCTTACAGAGTCACATAAATTCTCCTAAAGCCAGTTCTTGTCTGGCCAGCCATTGGAAGCCTTTGCCAACCTTGAAGCCATTTAGTTTAAGCTTCATGGCTACTGAGAAAGTCAGCTAGAAAGGGTGGCAGACAGCACCGTGGAAATACATCCAAAGATTTGCCGTCAGATCTGCACGAACTGTACAAGACAGACCCAGAGGAGACCTATGGAGAACGCAAGAATCGAATCCAATGGATTCGAAGATATTGGGCAGAGGAATTGTACAAGTATAGATTGGTCACTACCGAGTATTCCGAGAAGAATGCCATCAAGCGACCTTGGGGAGATATCCTCTACAAAAATCTTCCACCCAGGTCCAAGTCTGAAGCTATTGATCAAGGCTTCTATCCATGCATGGTTCGCAGACCACAGCCAGAGAATGCTGACCCATCTTCTCCGCTGTGGTGTCGCGAAGACAATCTGTTCAAGTGCAACTTCAAGTTTGCCAAAGACTCTGCTGTGAAGAACAAGAAGGCATTTGGACTTGACTTCAACCCAGGTCCATCTGCTCCTCGGGAAGATGGCACCCGTGAAGCCAATGAAAATAGAATCAGCCCCTTCTACAATCTGGAAGGCCTCTTCACTCACATTGCCGTCCAAGGTGCACATGTGGATCACTCTGCTGATGATGCAGATTCTGACGAAGCGCCGTCTCCTCCTAAGCCGCAGAAGCAGAAGAAAACTAAGGCTTCAAAACCCACTACTGCACCAAAAGCTTCACGAGTGAAGCCATTGGCAATTGCTCCTCCTACACCAAGTATTAATTCTGAAGATCTATCTCGAGTATCCAAGAAGAAAGAGAAGCCCCAGAAGAAAAATGTCAAGAGTTCTGGTCAAGCACTGACACCAACTGCCGTTCTGAGGAATGAGACTGAAGCCATTGATCTGTCAACAGATGATGAGTGTGGTGATGATGCCCTTGAGCAGCTGATTAAGAGCAAGCAAGAGGCGGAGATCTTCAATGATCTGCCCCTCTTCGATGTAAACATTCTGGACAATTTCACTGATGAGTGGTTTGACAACCCGTATCTCAGCTTTGATGATCTTCAAGTTCCAATTGGCATCAGCGTCGCCTTCCAAGGCGCCATTGCTCCTGAGCTGGCTATGGCTCAGAGTATTGTTGAAGTGAAAAACAAAGTTGACTATGAGAAAGAACAGTTCAAGAAGCACATGGTCAAGCTCAGTGTGGCTGATGTTCAGAACTTCAAGCTAATGTTGCATGACCTCAAGGAGGCATTTCGCAAGAAGCGCGAAGAAGCCAAAGGTTCATGAGAGCGAATGAAAAATCTAGCTGCCAAGTGTGTTCAAGCTTACAATGAAGCTGATAAGCACAAGGTACTTGGGCGTCCTGGCATTGACCCTAAGCTGGCTGCCAAGAGGAAGAAGTCTGTTGTGGCCCAAGCTGAAGCACCGAGGTGGGAAGAACCTCGCATTGTCTTCCCTGCCAGTATGACAGGCTCAAAGCCTAAGGTCCCCACAGTGACTTCAGAACTGAAGAAAACCAGGGCAGCTGAAGCCGAAGCCAGAAAGTGCAAACTCAAGAACACCACTGACGATGCTCCACCCACCAAGAAAAGAAAGACCAAGAAGAAAGATCGGGCTGCTCCCACAGAGCCCCTCGTTGTCGAGCCCATCTCTTTTGCTCGTCCTGCATCCGAACACCAAGAGCGTCAGTTGATAGTTCACGAGCCTGCTTCCATAGAGGCTCCTGAAGCTGAAGAAGTTTCAACAGTTGACCCCATCATGGCTGAAGACATTGGTCCCCAAGACAATGTGAATGATGATGAAGTCCTTCCTCAAATCAGGCACCAACCGGTATCATCGCCTGTTCTCACGAATAGCAAACTCATCAGTATTGGTCATCCTTTGATGCCAATCTCTCAGGATGCCTCATGGGCTGATCGACCCCAACCAGCGACTCCAAGTCAATACTCACCGAGAACTCCCCACCTCAAGTCACCAATCCGGTGCTTGATGATGATGATGACTATGTGGTCAATCCAACTCCTACTCCAAAGTCGTCGCCCGCATTTCGCGGGCTTCGCAAAGGACCAAGGCCACAAGTTGCTCAATCGAGCGTTCCAGAAGGAGAAGTGCAACCCAACTTGGCAGCACAACAAGTGTTTCCTGAAGCCACTCCTACTGCGAATGTCTCTGCATCTGATGCCAATGCTGCCGAAGACATACTGGCTGCATCAACCGATGAAAATCAAGAACCCCATCAAGAAGAAGAACGTGTTGCCACATCCCCTACCAACCAAGAAGATGTTCTCGAGGAGAACATCTTTGTGCCCGACCCTCCAGGTACTCAAGTAGAGGTTGAAAATCCCGAGGCGGCCACCAAGAACACTACTAACACCAATGACGTTGTCATGGCGGAAGATAATGTGGTGCCTACAATGAACACCGTGCATGAAGCCAATGATGCACCTGCACCAAATGTGCAGCCTGACGCCCTTACTAATGCCACTGCTCCTGTTCCGCCACCAAGGCCACACACCATTGAGCATGCATTCTATCAAGGCGAGCTTGTCATTGTCAGATGGCCACTTCTGGTTCCTCCGCCTACTCCCGGACCTCAGTTTGATTATCATCTGGAGCACAGGCCACAGGTTCAGAAGCCAAAACCAAGGCTACCAAGGTTTCCAGGTACTGCTTCTGCACCAGGATCATTCAACGTCAATGGCTTCATTGCACACAACACTTTCTTTGATAGGACCAAGAACCCATATTCCAAGCCAAGAATATCATCTGTTCGGTTCTAGAGTTATCATCAGCGCAGCTATTACTTATGTGTCCTATACAATCAAGGGCGCATATTTCCCCATATGCGTCTGTACTGCGAAGCCATTGCTAGCCTGTCCTGCTTAGAAGAAGCCCTCGACTGTTTCAGAGATGCAGGCCTTCTCCAGTTTGTGACTGATAAGGAGAATTGGAATGAAGAGCTTCTGCTGCAATTGTATGCAATTCTCCACATTCGCAGCTACAATAGGGATCCAAAGACATGGGTCCTTGAGTGGATGACAGGCAATGTACACCATGAAGCCAAAGCTCTTTATATCATTGAGCTTACTGGCCTGTCCACTCCAGGTGAGCTATATGAACCTAGTTGTCAGCATCACCGCAATGCGTTGGAAAGCATCTTCTAGAAGCCTGAGCCCAATATGAGTCAAATGCTGAGTATGATGAAACCACTACCGCAGGATGCTGAATATCCCAAAGAATTCTTTGTTGAAGACCTAGAGTATCTGCCCCGCACCATCTATCACATTATCAGGAGAACTCTATGGCCCATCAAAGGACATTCTTCCTCAGCAAAGCTTGAAGGCGCAATGAAGACATTGGTCTTCTATATTCTCAATGGCATCAACTTCAATGCTCGGGATTTCTTCATTCACCAATTTGCTGCATCTGGCTTAGATATATTTGGTCTGAAATTCTATGCTCCATGGGTAATGCGACTGATCAAGCTTCACTCTGTTGTTGACTATCAGCCCTCTGCTCGCAACCATCTCATATTATTACCAGAGGTTGATATGTCCGTCGAAGCCATTTACCCATAGCTTGCCAAGGAGGCAATTTATCTTCACAATGTTGATCGTCAGAGTTTCTCTGAGCACGTTGAAGGAGTTCATGCTGCTGCTCGTGTTTATCCGCTGGCTGGCAATACTCGCCGTACTCGTACTGAAGCCATTGATAGCACTATTGCTCCACGGCCTTGAAAGAGATCTCGTGTGCTCAATGATCGAGAGCTTCTCGTGGCCTTGCATCAAAAACATGATAAGCATCATTACTGGCTAAAGCGTCAGATGCAAAGCCTCTTGGATATTAATCGCATTCGCAATCTTGCCACCAAGGATGCGTTTGTCACTCATGAAACCTGTCGGAGGTCATGGAAGAGTCTGACATTGCTTAGTGCTGAAGCTGATCTTCACGACGATGGCTTCACAAAGAGATTCAAGTTCGATACCACTCCTCCCAGGAATGCTGTCTTACGTTGAACTCCGTGACTCGAAGATTCTGAGTACTCCTCCTCCGCGGCAACTGTTAATGCCAGAGTTCTTGATGACGCTGATGATGCTACTTCACCACCTCCAACTTCGGCGCATATCGACACTGCACCAAGTTCGTCTGCACCACCAAACCTCAACGACGACCCTACTGCCTCACCTACTCCTCATGGGAACGAGTAGAGACAATGTCTTCAAACCTTTTTGGTCCTTACTGACAAAAAGGGGAGAAGCATATGTTGATAGTCTTCAAGCGGGTCCATATGGGTGGTTGCTATACTTTTGCCAAGTGTTTACAACTCTCGCTTTTGATACATTTGGTTCTTTGAGTTGTAACACTTAAACTTGATGGTCGTCTGCTACTTTTCTGTTATTCTGTGATGCGATGATAAATACCGCATGAAGCCATTCCATAGACGTCCATTTTTCATTATGCATGTCATTATTCTTGCCAAGTGTTTACAACTCTCGCTTTTGCCAAGTGTTGATAGTCTTCAAGCGGCTCGATCCATATGGGTGGTTGCTATACTTTTGCCAAGTGTTTAAAACTCTCGGTTTTGATACATTCGGTTCTTTGAGTTGTAACACTTAAACTTGATGGTCGTCTGCTACTTTTCTGCTATTCTGTGATGCGATGATAAATCCCGCATGAAGCCATTCCGCAGACGTCCATTTATCATTATGCATGTCATTTTTCTTGTATATCCGTTCATGCATGATGTATTGTCTTCATATGGTGAAGAGGATCTCCACAAGTAAAACCTGCCATGTGCATTTGCATTCCAACGCAAAACATTTATATGCACATCTTCAGGGGGGAGCCTATTTGCCACCTATGAAGACAATATCTTAATCCTTTACAATTTCACATACTTTTATCCCCGTTGAAAACTTCAACCAGTTTGTCATCAATCACCAAAAAGGGGGAGATTGTAAGTGCATCTAGTGCCACCCCTAGTTGGTTTTGGAGTATTGATGACAAACCTGGTTGAGGAACTAATGTGTTTGTGAGAATTGCAGGATAACACAGGTAGTAGTCCCTCATTGATTCGGTTTACCTACCGGAGATGACCCCTAAAAATGTGTGAAGACATTGAAGACAATAGTGGTCTATGAAGGTATTCACGTTGAAGACTATGACATGAGAAGACATCACATGAAGACTATGGAGCGCGAAGACTTAGTTGTTTTGTTGTTTCCTTTTCTTCTTTGTTGAGTCATAGGAACCACCGCACTGTTAAGTGGGGTCCAGGTTAACAAAGTCAGAGTGACTGATGTGATGCTCAACCAAATCCTATGTCTTCAAGCAAAGACAATGAGAGCAAATCTTATCCAGAGTCAGATGAGTCAGCTTTACTTGTAGCCCAAGTCAAGCTGCCG
Organism: Triticum aestivum; assembly: GCF_018294505.1. NCBI lineage: Eukaryota > Viridiplantae > Streptophyta > Magnoliopsida > Poales > Poaceae > Triticum > Triticum aestivum. The sequence goes on from NC_057801.1 coordinate 751,720,355, forward strand.
CGTGTGTTTGAAATCTGACCATTGGGACACGTGTCAGTTCCTTAGTGAGCCAGGCATTTCGGATAAATCAGGTCGGGTTACCCAGTGGCTATAAATAGCCCACCCCCTACACCATAAATTGGTGGCTGCTCAGAGTTAGTGCATGGTTTTTGTCATTTGAGAGAAACCCACCTCCGAAGCATTTGAGAGAGAATCCTTGCAAGGACAAAGCCCAAACCACCCAGAGCCCAAGAGTGTTTGGCATCACTGAAGTCTTTCTGTCTGCGTGATTTGAAGACTTGTTACACTTGAGGACTATGAATCCTCCAGCCGGTTAGGCATCGCGTTCTGAGCATCCAAGAGTCATTGTGGATTGCCGGTGAACGAAGTCTGTGAAGGTTTGGAAGTCTACCTTGAAGACTTACCAGAGTGATTGGGCGGGGACTAGGTGTCCTTAGCTCAAGGGGAATAAGGTGAAGACGCGGTCTTCTGAGTTGAATCTCAGCCTCCCTAACTAGACGTATAGTTGTCACAACAACTGGAACTGGTCGAACAAATCTCTGTCCTCTCCAAGCTACTGGTTCTATCTCTCACTTCTCTTTACTTACAGTTTTTCTTCGTGAAGTCATTGCATGCTTGCATTATTTGTTTGACTTCACTGTGTGACTACTTGGTCTGATTGGCTTCATACTATCTTCCATCCCGATCCTTACTACCTAGCTGCTGATAGTCTTCGTGCTTTCACTTCATTGAATACTTGACTATGGCTTGCCTAGTGTAGTCTACCTTCCGCTGCATATGAATAGTGTCATTTCTATTGTTTGTCTTCGAAACTCCCATGTTTTGAAGACTTCCATAAAAATCGCCTATTCACCCACCCTCTAGTCGATAACTAGCTCTTTCACTTTTCTAGTTAGTGCAACCAAAATATGTGTGATCTATTTCATTGTAGATCCTAGCTTTGAAAACGAAACCGTGTTTCAAGTTCAGGTAAAAAGTCCTTCAAGTAATGTTAACTCTGTCTTCAACATGCAGCTTCTCTAGGACAAAAGGCCTTGCATAGCAAGGTATGCACTAGTCGGATTTAAAGAAAAAATAGAAATTACATATTGAAACAAAAATCTTGATACATGTTTAGTTGAGAAGGAAATATGTGTGTAGTAGGGGCACTCGGGGAATGACCGTACAATATTTTTAGTCCTCTTTAAGTGTAATGAGAAGTACCTATCGTCCTCTAGATGAGGATCGCCGCACATACCCCCGTTGTCAAAACAATAGTGGCACTCGGGGATCCCATCGAGCTCATCTTCATGCATTTGCTGTGTTCATAGATGGAAGATTAACAATCAAAAAAATCATAACGGTAATACATGCGATCACACATTACCAACATTGCATTTGCCGCCTCGGTGAGGTTATGCCATTGTATCTTGACCACGTTGGGTTTTGATTCAGGGGCACCCACTTTCTATAAACACCACTCATAGTAATCATGAACATAAAAAATATATATGTTCACAAGCATCGGTCATGGCAATTTCATTGAAAGCAATTATATAACAAGATATATCGGTCCATGTGTTGTACGAAAAAATCGGCATGACCTTTGCTAGTAATTCGACATATTGAGTGCTAGAAGTTTGGCGGAACGAAACTTAATCAACGTTTCCCAAAACCTTGGCGCTCCTTGTCAACACCTGCATCATGAATAACTAGTACATACTTTTAGTTTTACATGTACACTATATATCTAATAACTAGTATTAACCTTTTCTAGTATAAATAATATGCTACGCCCAAAAATGTACATCTTCAATTTATAACCACAACAAACTATATCTACGGTCAAAATATGTACATCGAGTACTAAAATTATTTAGCACAAGAACAACAACAATCTAAGTATACATTAAAGGAGAAAGATGTGGTTACCGGGGGTGGACAGAGAAGACGGGGAGGTTGAGGACGACGACAACTGATGTTGAGGATGCCGGGGATGTGCCGGACGTTGGAGTCAAAGGAAGGTGAGGGTGACGGTGATGGCGAGGACATTCAAAGCGGCAGCGGATGGCGATGACGTTCAATGCGGTGGCAGCGGACGGCGAAGGCGAGGGGGCGACGAGGATGAGGGGGCGGCGCTGACCTGGTATGCGCTGGAGGGCAAGCGCGACGGTGGCGACGTCCAAGGCCGCCACGACGATGGCGACGACGATAACTGGCTAGAGAGATGGGGTGAAAAATATTTTTATAAGCTACAGATGTGAACGGCTACGCGGGCGTGGGGCTCAAAAACCCTAAACCATATGGTTACGAACAGTGACGGGCACGGCCGCTCACCCACCACAGCTAAGTCCAGGTGACAGACATAGAATACTACCCGCCACGCCATGTTAGGAATCCGCTACTGCTAGTTTTAGTAATTTTGAACACAATCGACGCAGGTTGCCAAAAGATATGTGCGGCAGGTGGCACCGCCTACCCGCCACAGCTATCTGACAGAGTAGTGACGGGCAACACGTCCTGTCCATCACCAAAGGTTTTCAACAAGCGGGGACCTTGAAGATAGTTCACCTGTGGCGATACATCGTACTGCCGGCCACATTTGTCGCCGGAGCAGTAGCGAGTATGTTTTATTACACGCCAGTGCTACTCACTGCAAAAAAAAGACACATTTGTGACATTTTGGGCCGAACGAAATTTTTTCTGTCACACATATGACACTTCTATGACGATAATTGTGACAGAACCCGGTATCATCATAGATGTGGTGCGCTCCTACTTCTATGACAAAAAATCATGACAGAAAATGGGCTTTTCGTCCTGGGCGGGCCGAAGACGCAGCTGCATGACATTCTTTGGGCCGTCCATGATGGAAAAAACCGCGGTAGAAGCGAGGGGGAGGAAAATTTTGGGGAGTTGCCGGTTACGGTGGGAGGTCGGGGGCCGTGCGATGCGAGTTTCTCTCGTACACGTGCGAGGTGTTGGCTTTAACTGAACCCGAGCGAGGCGTTGGGCTCTAACTGAACCCGAGCGATTGCACTGCAGGCTACGCGTTACTGAACCCGAGCGGTCGATCAATGGTTGTTAACTGAACCCGATGGAGCGATTCCTTTGCTACTGCTGCTAACTGAAGCCGATCGATTGGATGAACCGTGAGCGTTGCGAGGGGAGTGGGGTTGGATGAACAGTGAGCGGTGGCGTTGCGTCTGGATGAACAGGACCCCGTGGTGTGGAGGGCTGGATGAACAGTAGATAGTGGAGGGGTGGCCGTGGAGGGGTTGTTGAACAGGACCCCGTGGTGTGGAGGGCTGGATGAACAGTGGACGGTGGAGGGGTGGTTGAACAGTAGCCGGTGGAGTAGCGCGCGGTGGAGGCTGGATGAACAGGAGCCCGTGGAGGCTGGAGGAGGTCGACGGTGGAGATGAACAGTATCCCGTGGAGTCCCGTTTTGCGGTACGACACACCCCTCCCGATGAATAGGACCCCCGTTTCGACCGTAGCGCTCCAACACAAGTCCGTTTCGTCCGTTTTGCGGTACGCCACACCCCTCCCGATGAACAGGACCCTCGTTTCCACCGTAATGCTCTAACACAAGCCCGTTTCGTCCGTTTTGCGGTACGCCACGCCCCTCCCGATCAACAGGACCCCCGTTTCGACCGTAGAAGGTCCGTTTCGTCTGTTTTGCGGTACGCCACACCCCTCCTGATCAACAGGACCCCCGTTTCGACCGTAGGAGGTCTGTTTCCTCCATTTTGCGATACGCCACACCCCTCCCGATCAATAGGACCCTGTTCCAAATGTAGGAGGTCCGTTTCCTCCGTTGTGCGGTACGCCAGGCCTCGTTTCCATCGCCTGTTCCGTCCAAGCCCTCCCGATGAACACGACCACGCATTCCGTTTCGACCCAGCCAGTTGGCTCCCCATGAACACGACGACGACGCTCTTTCTCTGTTCTGACCCAGCCATGTACGTATGCGCGAGTAGGCGTTCGAGACCCTGCCCGTATGTACGTACGTGGTCGTATTTTCTTTCTTGCACCCTCGCCGCTGTACGTACGTGTACATGCTACGTGCGCGCCTCTACATCGACACATGCGCGCCTCTACTACGACACGTGCGTGCCTCTACATCGACCAGTATGTACGTACACTTTCGCGACTAGAATGACAACACTACGTACGCTTCGACCAGGTGGGTCCCGACTGTCAGGCACTTCCTTGCCTGCGAAGATGTAGCTGGTGAGTCCCAGTAGTTAGTGGGGCGAATCGGTTTTTTCCCGGACGCACTTCGTTGCGTGCGAAGATTTAGCTGGTGGGTCCCAGCAGTCAGGGGGCGAATCATTTTTTTTGCCCGGACGCACTTCCTTGCATGCGAAGATGTAGCTGGTGGGTCCCAGCAGTCAGTGGGGCGAATTTTTTTTTCGGACGCACTTCCTTGCATGCGAAGATGTAGCTGGTGGGTCCCAGCAGACAGGGGGACATTTTTTCACGAAATACGGTGGCCCATCCGGTGGGTCCCTGCTGTCAGGTGGAGGAATAATTATTTTGCGCATAATAAGGAGGCACTTCCTTGCTGCGGCCATGGACCCAGCTGTCAGCCTCTCCATGTACAGTCCACGTCCGATGGAAGCCATTCCTTGAGCACGTTGACCACGCCGCGCCGAGAGCACCAGGGCGGTGGACGACGGCGAGGCCTAGGAAGGGGACGACGCGGAGCCGGGGAAGACGCGACAGTGGATGCCCACGTGTAGAGGAGTATGAGGGTTCACTCGTTCGGCTGCGGTGTGAGGCTGCCGTCGCCGCAGAATAACAGGGGGTGTGGGTGCGTAGAGGGATGGCCTAGCCAGCGGTGGGAGTAGTAGGGGGCGGTGAGGCCTCCGCAGCATCACAGCCGGCCATGGGCGGCAGGAGCAGGCGGCACGACCGGCGCTGCTTTGGGCGGCTGGAGCAAGAAGACCAGAGGTTGAAGAAGCACTACGGCTGTTGGATGGACATCGTACGGTCAGTGGAGCTAGAATCGTTCATATATTGACTAAAGTTGACAAAGGCCTCCGTCCCAGTCAACTTAGTAGGCCCACAAGTCAGCCTCCCACCAAGGTTGGTCCCAGCTAGCAGGGGGGTATTCATTTTTTTGTCCGGAATAAGGAGGCACTTCCGGTGGGTCTGAGCTGACAGCGGGGGGAACGTTTTTTTCGTGAAATATGGTGGCCCGTCCTGTGGGTCCCAGTAGTTAGGGGGAACGTTTTTTTCGTGAAATACTGGTGGCCCGTTCGGTGGGTCCCTACTGTCAGGTGGAGGAATAATTATTTTCCGCGTAATAAGGAGGCACTTCCTTGCTGCTGCCGTGGACCCAGCTGTCAGCCTCTCCACGTACAGTACTCTTTCGATGGAAGTCGGTCGTTGACCACATTAACCACGCCGCGCCGAGAGCACCACGGCGGTGGATGACGGCGAGGCCTAGGAAGGGGACGACGCGGAGCCGTGGAAGACGCAGCAGTGGAAGCCCGCGCGGTGTTTGGCTGCCATCGCCGCAGAATAACAGGGGGTGTGGGTGAGTAGAGGGATGCCCTGGCCAGCGGTGGGAGTAGTAGGGGGCGCTGAGGCCTGCGCGGCAGCACAGCCGGCCACGGGAGGCGGGAGGCGGTCCCGCTGGCGCTGCTTTGGCGGCTGGAGCAAGAAGGTTAGAGATTGAAGAAACACGACGGTCGTTGGATTGACATCCAACGGTTACGTCTGCTAGAATCGTTTGTTGACGTAGTATATAATAACTAAAAAAATCTTGCATACGCGTCAACTAAACAGGCCCACAAGTCAGACCACTCCCTCTTTTTTTTAATAATTTATATATAGCTCATGGCAACTTCTTATGCAATTTATTGCAGTCGTTTTTTGGTTGGCCAGGGCCAATTTTGCATATTTCTGTGGGTTCCAAACTATTTTTAATACCGAAATGTCGAGCCAGATTTAAAGTACTTTGAATATATATTTAAATTAGGTTAATGCCGAGTGAAATAGGAATCTGAAAATGTGAAAAAATCAGAAATTATAAAGTAATTGCCAATTTGTCATCTGTTTTTATATTTACAACCCATTTCATATTACTTTCAAGATTTGCAGGCGTCTTGAAAGAGTTGCAGCCCATCAGGGCGTAGAAAAATAAGTAGGCCTGGATTGGGTATTCTTCAGAAAAAATAAACTGGGCTCATTTTCACCAAGAAAAAATAGCTGGGCTGGTCACATGGTGAACATAAAATATAAGCCTGGGCTAGACGGGTCACAGCCCAGTTCAAACTCTGCTCCGTCTCAACAATACCAAACAAAAAAATACTACTCGAGTAGCTACGTCCTAGGTGTCAGTCGATCTTGTGCTATTCTCTTGTCTATTGAATATATACGCTCACAATGTCGTGGGTCCCAGATGTCAGGAAAACACTAGGAGGAAGCATTTTATTTTTCCATACGCTGACGTGGTGGGCCCCTACTGTCATCCTCTCGACGTACTTCTACCGATTCCTGTTGTTTGTTGACCATGTTGACAATGCGAGAGGGCGGCGCTGCGGCGAGCGCACCAAAGCGCGCGAAGGACATCGGTGTTAACGATTTAGGAGACGGTGGGTCGGCGATGTGTGCGCTGAGGCGCAGCCAGCCGTGGGAAGCGGAAGCAGGTGGCCCCGCCGGCGCTGGTTTGGTTTTGGCGGCTGGAAGAAGACAAGACTGAAGAAACACGATAGACTGTAAAAGCAACAGGAGTACTTAACAACCTTAACTGAAACCAGCAGGGGCACTTAACAACCAAAGCTGAAAGCAGTATGAGTACTTATACAGGTTCAACCGTACAAAGCACGCCTCGAACAGTGCTACTTTGCCAACAATTAACCAAGGGTGAGGCCGCCAAGCCCCAGGACAAGGCCCGTGCGCCACCCCGCGCATCCACAACCTTCTGAAAGCGGCTTCATCTCGCAACATGGTCAATAAACAGGATATTCGCTTTAGAGCCATGGAAAAGCATGAACATAATCTTCTGTCCTATTCTCCAAGATGGACGGGCCTTCATTATTTGAGACCATCCACGAATAAGTATCTTTTCACCTCCAAGGGGAATTGAGTAGGTCGACATAAACATCATGTCGTGACCAAGCGCAAGTCTGACCCGACCATGGTCAGGCATCTGTATAGGAACAATAGAACTCCGCAGTTCCTATTTCAAGAAGATCACAGCTGTAAAACTGTGTATAAGCAATAGTTTATGAACAACATATATAACAGAAAACAGCTCGTACCATAAGTTTCTCGACACAGTTGGACCTTTCAACGAGTGCAGCAGTGGCACACATATCCCACGTGGCCTTCCACCATTGAAACGCCCCACAAGGACCTCAAGACGATCAATAAAGTGTAGGAACATGTGGATGTCGTCGCAGTCAACTTCAGTGCCATCAATAACAGCCGAGTTACTACAGAATAACAAACGAGCAGCCTGCTTAACTCTGAAAAAATCTACATGTGCCACCAATTATAAGAAAATATTAGTTAGAAGTAGCATCTTCGTGAGAGATTCGTTGCTACTTCTAAAGTTAAATTGTGATTAGTTAGACAGAATAGGTGTATTAAGAAGTAATCGAGGCAACAAGCAAGAACCAGATACAAAACTAACATGGATGAACAATTGGAACGACGTCGGAGTGGAAGATCGCAGTGAAGATGAGACCAGGTTCTGCTATTTCCATCAACATTCGTGTGCCAACTTTCAGTCCGTAACACTTGAGAAAGTTTATCCAAGTTCGGCCATAAAAAAAGCAGCAATCTTCTTGGTTCATGAACCCAACTCAGAAGTAATATCCATGGATTGTCTTCACTGTGACCATTAAACTAGTGTATTCAGTTATGGCAAGGCCGAGCATCTTGAGTACATGTGTTCTGGCAGAGCAAATAATACACTACAGGAAAAATAATATGAGAACATAGCATGTTCAAAAAAACCCCACCCTCCCGGATAGAGAAGAGGATTCTAGGAACATACTGTGCGCGTTTCAAAATACTGTGGTAGGATGAGAAGGAACAAGTGTGGCGTCTCGCCGAAGGCGCAGAAATCTGTAGGGTACTCGCACTTTGGGCACTGCAACTGAAACACACTAGATTCAGTACGAAGAAAAATGCATCAATGGCGGCGGCTGCCATCCTAGGATTACCTGCGACCAAGGGACTTGGATTTATCGGGGATGGATGAAGAATTCGTACCTGGTTCTCCATGAGAAAACCCTATGCAATCGCCGAGCGGGGGTTTTCTCTGAAGAAGCAGACGAGGGAGAAGGGGGTTCAGGCCCAGTGAAATATTGCCGCTTCGTCCGTCCAGCTTACTGCTAAAGCAGGAAGGGGGGGGGGTTGTGATTTGACGGCTCATTGGGCATTACTGTGGCGCTACGACCGGGATGTGTCTACCGTGAAGTTGTGCACTCTAATTTGTGCATATGGCACGTGGACCCCGTTGACGGTTGCCCCACATATCAGTGAAAGGAAGTAGAAAGACAGAAGTAACTAGTTACACATAAATATATATTTTGACAGAGAGATAGTCCCGCTGTAAAGAAATATAAAAATCTTTTATATCACAGGCTCACCTTGCCGAGAAATATACTCCCTCTGCAACGCACGGGCATTATGGGGGTTTAGCTTTTTTTTTATGGGGGTTCACCTGAGAATATAATACTCAGATAGGCTCACGGTTCTGGACTTTGGGCCGCAGGCCGACCCTGCATGTTTGGGGTGTTGGGGAACGTTGCAGAAAATTAAATTTTTTCCTACGGTTTCACCAAGATCCATCTATGAGTTCATCTAAGCAACAAGTCAAGGGAGTGAGTTTGCATCTACATACCACTCGTAGATCGCGTTCGGAAGCGTTAGATGGAGCGGTGATGATGGAGTCGTACTCGCCGTGATTCAGATCACCGGAGATCCTAGCGCCGAACGGACGGCACCTCCGCGTTCAACACACGTACGGTGCGTGTGACGTCTCCTCCTTCTTGATCCAGCAAGGGGGAAGGAGAGGTTGATGATGATGGCTCCAGCAGCAGCACAACGGCGTGGTGGTGGTGGAACAGCAGCAGTCCGGCAGGGCTTCGCCAAGCACGCGACGGAGGAGGAAGAGGTGTAGCAGGGGGAGGGGGCGCCAGGACTTCAGGGTGCGGCTGCCCCTCTCCCCCTCCCTTTATATAGGCTTCCAGGGGGGGCACTGGCCCTGGGAGATTCAATCTCCCAAGGGGGCGGCGGCCAAGGGGGGAAGAGTGCCCCCCAAGGCATGTGGTGTGCCCCCCACCCTAGGGTTTCAACCCTAGGCGCAGGGAGTGGGCCTAGGGGGGCGCACCAGCCCACTATGGGCTGGCTCCCCTCCCACTTCAGCCCATGGGGCCCTCCGGGATGGGTGGCCCCACCCGGTGGACCCCCGGGACCCTTCCGGTGGTCCCGGTACAATACCGGGTGACCCCGAAACTTTCCCGATGGCCGAAATACCACTTCCTATATATAATTCTTTACCTTCGGACCATTCCGAAACTCCTCGTGACGTCCGAGATCTCATCCCGGACTCCGAACAACATTCGGTATACTGCATCCTCATATTCATACAACCCTAGCGTCACCGAACCTAAGTGTGTAGACCCTACGGGTTCGGGAGACACATAGACATGACCGAGACGGCTCTCGGGCAATAACCAATAGCGGGATCTGGATACCCATGTTGGCTCCCACATGCTCCTCGATGATCTCATCGGATGAACCACGATGTCGAGGATTCGAACAACCCCGTATACAATTCCCTTTGTCATTCGGTACGTTACATGCCCGAGACTCGATCGTCGGTATCCCAATACCTCGTTCAGTCTCGTTACCGGCAAGTCACTTTACTCGTACTGTAATGCATGATCCCGTGACCAAACACTTGGTCACTTTGAGCTCATTATGATGATGCATTACCGAGTGGGCCCAGAGATACCTCTTCGTCATACGGAGTGACAAATCCCAGTCTCGATCCGTGTCAACCCAACAGACACTTTCGGAGATACCTGTAGTGCACCTTTATAGTCACCCAGTTACGTTGTGACGTTTGGTACACCCAAAGCAATCCTACGGTATCCGGGAGTTACACGATCTCATGGTCTAAGGAAGAGATACTTGACATTGAAAAAGCTCTAGCAAAACGAACAACACGATCTTGTGCTATGCTTAGGATTGGGTCTTGTCCATCACATCATTCTCCTAATGATGTGATCCCGTTGTCAATGACATCTAATGTCCATAGTCAGGAAACCATGACTATCTGTTGACTAACGAGCTAGTCAACTAGAGGCTCACTAGGGACATGTTATGGTCTATGTATTCACACGTGTATTACGATTTCCGGATAATACAATTATAGCATGAATAAAAGACAATTATCATGAACAAGGAAATATAATAATAATGCTTTTATTGTTGCCTCTAGGGCATATTTCCAACAGTCTCCCACTTGCACTAGAGTCAATAATCTAGTTACATTGTGATGAATCGAACACCCATAGAGTTCTGGTGTTGATCATGTTTTGCTCGCGAGAGAGGTTTAGTCAACGGATCTGTGACATTCAGATCCGTATGTACTTTGCAAATATCTATGTCTCCATCTTGAACATTTTCACGGATGGAGTTGAAACGACGCTTGATGTGCCTGGTCTTCTTGTGAAACCTGGGCTCCTTGGCAAGGGCAATAGCTCCAGTGTTGTCACAGAAGAGTTTGATCGGCCCCGACGCATTGGGTATGACTCCTAGGTCGGTGGTGAACTCCTTCACCCAAATTGCTTCATGCGCTGCCTCCGAGGCTGCCATGTATTCCGCTTCACATGTAGATCCCGCCACGACGCTCTGCTTGCAGCTGCACCAGCTTACCGCTCCACCATTCAACATATACACGTATCCGGTTTGTGACTTAGAGTCATCCAGATCTGTGTCGAAGCTAGCGTCGACGTAACCCTTTACGACGAGCTCTTTGTCACCTCCATAAATGAGAAACATGTCCTTCGTCCTTTTCAGGTACTTTAGGATATTCTTGACCGCTGTCCAGTGTTCCTTGCTGGGATTACTTTGGTACCTTCCTACCAAACTTACAACAAGGTTTACATCAGGTCTGGTACACAGCATGGCATACATAATAGATCCTATGGCTGAGGCATAGGGGATGACGCTCATCTCTTCTTTATCTTTTGCTGTGGTCGGGCATTGAGCCGAGCTCAATCTCACACCTTGCAATACAGGCAAGAACCCCTTCTTGGACTGATCCATTTTGAACTTCTTCAAAATCTTATCAAGGTATGTGCTTTGTGAAAGACCTATGAGGCGTCTCAATCTATCTCTATAGATCTTGATGCCTAATATATAAGCAGCTTCTCCAAGGTCCTTCATTGAAAGACACTTATTCAAGTAGGCCTTAATGCTGTCCAAGAATTCTATATCATTTCCCATCAAAAGTATGTCATCTACATATAATATGAGAAATGCTACAGAGCTCCCACTCACTTTCTTGTAAATGCAGGCTTCTCCATAAGTTTGCATAAACCCAAACGCTTTGATCATTTCATCAAAGCGAATGTCCCAACTCCGAGATGCTTGCACCAGCCCATAAATGGATCGCTGGAGCATGCATACTTTGTTAGCATTCTTAGGATCGACAAAACCCTCCGGCTGCATCATATACAGTTCTTCCTCAAGATGCCCGTTAAGGAATGCCGTTTTGACGTCCATCTGCCATATCTCATAATCATAGTATGCGGCAATTGCTAACATGATTCGGATGGACTTAAGCTTCGCTACAGGAGAGAAAGTCTCATCGTAGTCAATCCCTTGAACTTGCCGATAACCCTTAGCGACAAGTCGAGCTTTATAGATGGTGACATTACCATCCGCGTCCGTCTTCTTCTTAAAGATCCATTTGTTTTCTATCGCTCGCCGATCATCGGGCAAGTCAGTCAAAGTCCATACTTTGTTTTCATACATGGATTCTATTCGGATTTCATGGCTTCTAGCCATTTGTTGGAATCTGGGCCCGCCATTGCTTCTTCATAGTTAAAGGTTCACCGTTGTCTAACAACATGATTTTCAGGACAGGGTTGCCGTACCACTCTGGTGCGGAACGTGTCCTTGTGGACCTACGAAGTTCAGTAGCAACTTGATCCGAAGTACCTTCATCATCATCATTATTTTCCTCTTCAGTTGGTGTAGGCATCACAGGAACATTTTCCTGAGCTGCACTACTTTCCCGTTCAAGAGGTAGTACTTCATCGAGTTCTAATTTCCTCCCACTTCTTTCGAGAGAAACTCCCTTTCCAGAAAGGATCCGTTCTTGGCAACAAAGATCTTGCCCTCGGATCTTAAGTAGAAGGTATACCCAATGGTTTCTTTAGGGTATCCTATGAAGACACATTTTTCCGACTTGGGTTCGAGCTTTTCAGGTTGAAGTTTCTTGACATAAGCATCGCATCCCCAAACTTTTAGAAACGACAGCTTAGGTTTCTTCCCAAACCATAACTCATACGGTGTCGTCACAACGGATTTAGACGGTGCCCTATTTAAAGTGAATGTAGCTGTCTCTAGAGCTTATCCCCAAAATGATAGTGGTAAATCGGTAAGAGACATCATAGATCGCACCATATCCAATAGAGTGCGATTACGACGTTCGGACACACCGTTTCGCTGAGGTGTTCCAGGCGGCGTGAGTTGTGAAACGATTCCACATTTTCTTAAGTGTGTACCAAATTCGTGACTTAAATATTCTCCTCCACGATCCGATCGTAAGAATTTTATCTTTCGGTCACGTTGATTCTCTACTTCATTCTGAAATTCCTTGAACTTATCAAAGGTCTCAGACTTGTGTTTCATCAAGTAGACATACCCATATCTACTCAAGTCATCTATGAGAGTGAGAACATAACGATATCCTCCGCGAGCCTCAACACTCATTGGACCGCACACATCGGTATGTATGATTTCCAACAAGTTGGTTGCTCGCTCCATTGTTCCGGAGAACGGAGTCTTGGTCATTTTGCCCATGAGGCATGGTTCACATGTGTCAAATGATTCATAATCAAGAGACTCTAAAAGTCCATCAGCATGGAGCTTCTTCATGCGCTTGACACCAATGTGACCAAGGCGGCAGTGCCACAAGTATGTGGGACTATCGTTATCAACTTTACATCTTTTGGTATTCATGCTATGAATATGTGTAACACTACGTTCAAGATTCATTAAGAATAAACCATTGACCATCGGGGCATGACCATAAAACATATCTCTCATATAAATAGAACAACCATTATTCTCGGATTTAAATGAGTAGCCATCTCGTATTAAACGAGATCCAGATACAATGTTCATGCTCAAACTTGGCACCAAATAACAATTATTGAGGTTCAAAACTAATCCCGTAGGTAAATGTAGAGGTAGCGTGCCGACGGCGATCACATCGACTCTGAAACCATTCCCGGCGCGCATCGTCACCTCGTCCTTTGCCAGTCTCCGCTTATTCCGCAGCTCCTGCTGTGAGTTACAAATTTGAGCAACGGCACCGGTATCAAATACCCAGGAGTTACTACGAGTACTGGTAAGGTACACATCAATTACATGTATATCAAATATACCTTTGGTGTTGCCGGCCTTCTTATCCGCTAAGTATTTGGGGCAGTTCCGCTTCCAGTGACCCTTCCCCTTGCAATAAAAGCACTTAGTTTCAGGCTTGGGTCCATTATTTGACTTCTTCCTGGAAACTGGTTTACCGGGCGTGGCAACATCTTTGCCGTCCTTCTTGAAGTTCTTCTTACCCTTGCCCTTCTTGAACTTAGTGGTCTTATTGACCATCAACACTTGATGTTCTTTCTTGATTTCAACCTCTGCTGATTTCAGCATCGAGAATACTTCAGGAATGGTCTTCACCATCCCCTGCATATTGTAGTTCATCAGAAAGCTCTTGTAGCTTGGTGGGAGCGACTGAAGGATTCTGTCAATGACCGCCTCATCCGGGAGGTTAATGTCCAGCTGGGACAGGCGGTTGTGCAACCCAGACATTTTGAGTATGTGCTCACTGACAGAACTATTTTCCTCCATCTTACAACTATAGAACTTGTCGGAGACTTCATACCTCTCGACCCGGGCATGAGCTTGGAAAACTAGTTTCAGCTCCTCGAACATCTCATATGCTCCGTGTTGCTCAAAACGCTTTTGGAGCCCCGGTTCTAAGCTGTAAAGCATGCCGCACTGAACGAGGGAGTAATCATCAGCACGAGACTGCCAAGCATTCATAATGTCTTGGTTCTCTGGGACGGGAGCGTCACCTAGCGGTCCTTCTAGGACATATTGTTTCCTGGCAGCTATGAGGATGATCCTCAGGTTCCGGACCCAGTCCGTATAGTTGCTGCCATCATCTTTCAGCTTGGTTTTCTCTAGGAACGCGTTGAAGTTCATGTTGACATGAGCGTTGGCCATTTGATCTACAAGACATATTATGCAAAAAGTTTTAGACTAAGTTCATGATAATTAAGTTCATCTAATCAAATTATTTTAATGAACTCCCACTCACATTAGACATCCCTCTAGTCATCTGAGTGTTACACGATCCGAGTCGACTAGGCCGTGTCCGATCATCACGTGAGACGGACTAGTCATCGTCGGTGAACATTCTCATGTTGATCGTATCTTCCATACGACTCGTGTTCGACCTTTCGGTCTCCGTGCTCCGAGGCCATGTCTGTACATGCTAGGCTCGTCAAGTTAACCCTAAGTGTTTTGCATGTGTAAAACTGTCTTACACCCATTGTATGTGAACGTAAGGATCTATCACACCCGATCATCACGTGGTGCTTCGAAACGACGAACTTTAGCAATGGTGCATAGTTAGGGGAGAACACTTCTTGAAATTTTTGTAAGGGATCATCTTATTTACTACCGTCGTTCTAAGTAAACAAGATGCATAAACATAATAAACATCACATGCAATTATATAATAGTGACATGATATGGCCAATATCATATAGCTCCCTCGATCTCCATCTTCGGGGCTCCATGATCATCTTCGTCACCGCATGACACCATGATCTCCATCATCGTGTCTTCATGAAGTTGTCACGCCAACGACTACTTCTACTTCTATGGCTAACGCGTTTAGCAATAAAGTAAAGTAATTTACATGGTGTTCTTCAATGACACGCAGGTCATACAAAAAATAAAGACAACTCCTATGGCTCCTGCCGGTTGTCATACTCATCGACATGCAAGTCGTGATTCCTATTACAAGAACATGATCTCATACATCACAATATATCATTCATCATTCATCACAACTTCTGGCCATATCACATCACATGACAATTGCTGCAAAAACAAGTTAGACGTCCTCTAATTGTTGTTGCATCTTTTACGTGGCTGCAATTGGGTTCTAGCAAGAACATTTTCTTACCTATGAATAACCACAACGTGATTTTGTCAACTTCTATTTACCCTTCATAAGGACCCTTTTCATCGAATCCGCTTCAACTAAAGTGGGAGAGACAGACACCCGCCAGCCACCTTATGCAGCTAGTGCATGTTAGTCGGTGGAACCGGTCTCACGTAAGCGTACGTGTAAGGTTGGTCCGGGCCGCTTCATCCCACAATACCGCTGAAGCAAGATAAGACTAGTAGCGGCAAGCAAGTTGACAAGATCTACGCCCACAACTAAATTGTGTTCTACTCGTGCAATAGAGAACTACGCATAGACCTAGCTCATGATGCCACTGTTGGGGAATGTTGCAGAAAATTAAAATTTTTCCTACGGTTTCACCAAGATCCATCTATGAGTTCATCTAAGCAACGAGTCAATGGAGTGAGTTTGCATCTACATACCACTTGTAGATCACGTACGGAAGCGTTAGATGGAGCGGTGATGATGGAGTCGTACTCGCCGTGATTCAGATCACCGGAGATCCTAGCGCCGAATGGACGGCACCACCGCGTTCAACACACATACGGTGCGTGTGACGTCTCCTCCTTCTTGATCCAGCAAGGGGGAAGGAGAGGTTGATGATGATGGCTCCAGCAGCAGCACAACGGCGTGGTGGTGGTGGAACAGCAGCACTCCGGCAGGGCTTCGCCAAGCACGGGACGGAGGAGGAAGAGGTGTAGCAGGGGGAGGGGGCGCCAGGACTTCAGGGTGCGGCTGCCCCTCTCCCCCTCCCTTTATATAGGCCCCCAGGGGGGCGCCGGCCCTGGGAGATTCAATCTCCCAAGGGGGCGGCGGGCAAGGGGGGAGGAGTGCCCCCCAAGGCATGTGGTGCGCCCCCCACCCTAGGGTTTCAACCCTAGGCGCAGGGGGTGGGCCTAGGGGGGCGCACCAGCCCACTATGGGCTGGCTCCCCTCCCACTTCAGCCCATGGGGCCCTCCAGGATGGGTGGCCCCACCCGGTGGACCCCCGGGACCCTTCCGGTGGTCCCGGTACAATACCGGGTGACCCCGAAACTTTCCCGATGGCCGAAATACCACTTCCTATATATAATTCTTTACCTCCGGACCATTCCGAAACTCCTTGTGACGTCCGGGATCTCATCCGGGACTCCGAACAACATTCGGTATACTGCATACTCACATTCATACAACCCTAGCGTCACCGAACCTTAAGTGTGTAGACCCTACGGGTTCGGGAGACACGTAGACATGACCGAGACGGCTCTCGGGCAATAACCAACAGCGGGATCTGGATACCCATGTTGGCTCCCACATGCTCCTCGATGATCTCATCGGATGAACCACGATGTCGAGGATTCGAACAACCCCGTATACAATTCCCTTTGTCATTCGGTACGTTACATGCCCGAGACTCGATCGTCGGTATCCCAATACCTCGTTTAGTCTCGTTACCGGCAAGTCACTTTACTCGTACTGTAATGCATGAGTGACCAAACACTTGGTCACTTTGAGCTCATTATGATGATGCATTACTGAGTGGGCCCAGAGATACCTCTCCGTCATACGGAGTGACAAATCCCAGTCTCGATCCGTGTCAACCCAACATACACTTTCAGAGATACCTGTAGTGCACCTTTATAGTCACCCAGTTACGTTGTGACGTTTGGTACACCCAAAGCACTCCTACGATATCCGGGAGTTACACGATCTCATGGTCTAAGGAAGAGATACTTGACATTGAAAAAGCTCTAGCAAAACGAACTACACGATCTTGTGCTATGCTTAGGATTGGGTCTTGTCCATCACATCATTCTCCTAATGATGTGATCCCATTGTCAATGACATCTAATGTCCATAGTCAGGAAACCATGACTATCTGTCGACTAACGAGCTAGTCAACTAGAGGCTCACTAGGGACATGTTATGGTCTATGTATTCACACGTGTATTACGATTTCCGGATAATACAATTATAGCATGAATAAAAGACAATTATCATGAACAAGGAAATATAATAATAATGCTTTTATTATTGCCTCTAGGGCATATTTCCAACATGGGGGCCCATGTCTTCTACCTCAGGCTCACCTTGTCGAGAAATATACTCCCTCTGCAAGGCACGGGCATTATGGGGGTTCAGCTTTTTTTTATGGGGGTTCAGCTGAGAATATAATACTCAGATAGGCTCACGGTTCTGGACTTTGGGCCGCAGGCCGACCCTGCATGTTTGGGGGCCCATGTTTTCTACCTCAGTGCTTTTCACATTGCAAGCGATCGGTACTGCGCTGGTTTTAGATGCTATCGCAAGGCGAATACACAAAATTGAATAAAGCATGGAAGCTGTTGGAATGAAATCGAACGACAGTTCCTAACCAGCAATCAGAGTTGCAATTCTATCAACGATATACCATGTGATAAATAATACTGTCGTACTACTTATACACACATGACACTTGTTTCACCATGCCAGATTATTACATCAAAATATCTCGGAGGATAGATCAGTTCGGCAGTTGCGTGCTGCTACTGAAGAATTTCAAAGCTGATTTGGACCAGCTCTCCTTCCCGAGAAAGTTCGATTTTGACATCATCCCCTACCGCAAGATATGATTTAGATTTGAACCTTGACCATCCTTTAGCATCAATCATCATTCGACCATCCTTTGTACTTACGGTATATTGAGCAGGTTCATTCACACCAAGGCTGCGCATGGTAAGAGAAACTTGGCCGCGGTCGCCCGGATTGTTGAACGACTCCCTCGTTGCTCTAGGAATTCTCTGTTTGCAAACAAGAAGACATACCCAAACAGTTAGATCAACACTGTGAATCATGTGAAACAACATGGAAAGAAAAAAGAACGAAGCACTTGGGTGGCCAATGCTTACCAAGAAGGTGGACATGTCAGTTTTTGTAAGGACTTTGGTATATGAAGTGCGAACTGCAGCCCAGTCTGTTGCTGGTGCAACTGCATGGGCCGGACCAAATGCAAGTGCAAGTGTTGGTGCAGGTGCCGAAGCCGCTGCTGCTGCCGGAGATGGTGCTCCTTGTAGAGCTGGTGCCGGTGTCGACGCCCGATCCTCCGGTAGATCAGACTGATCCGCTGACGCGGTCGGTGCCCAATCCTCAACTGGATCAGACTGAGCTACTGCCGCTGTCAGTGCTAGAGCAACTGCCAGTGCTCGATTTGTGCGAGACAGCGGCGATCGTGTCTGGTCTGCTATGATCAGCTTTCTAACTTGACTAGGATCCGTGACCGTGATCCAGTTTTTTTCTTCATTTCTTTTAAACGCAAGAAGGACTAATTGTGGCGTTTTTGTTAAACCAAACTACAGTTCATCATGGGGATTCAGCTTGTACTCATACAACAGACTAATCCAATTTTTTCTAGTAATATAAGTGATGGACAGTGCCTTTGTTACTGACACGACATAAGAAGTGAGACCTGCAAAAATAGCCATCGTAGAGCAAACCAAACGGTTTATTCTGTGATGAATGTCACATGGCAAAACCTGCATCGTAAAATTGCAGGAAAAGAAAGAAAACATGACATTAAATCAATAAGATTTAGACACTAAATCAATAACATTTACTTGATGTGACACGAGTGAATCCTTACCAAGAAATCACTATGTTGAAGTGTCACGCCTAATATGCGACCCTATCCAAAAGGAACTCGAAGGTCCCACCAAGGATAGTCCCGCATATTGAAACGCTTTTGCAAGGTGGATATCATTACATCAACATTACATAATAGATGGGGATACATACATAAGGCATACAATGCCACATGAATACAACATCACAATACATAAGAGCATCATCCAACTACGGATGAAACACAAACAGAAACTCAAACGACATCCACCCTGCTGGCCCAGGCTGCCGACCTGGAACCTATCCCCTGATCGAAGAAGAAGCAGAAGACGAAACTCCAAAACAAGCAAACATCGCTGTCGCGTCATGACCATCACAAAACCTGTACCTGCAACTGTTGTTGTAGTAATCTGTGAGCCACGAGGACTCAGCAATCCCATTACCATGGGTATCAAGACTAACAAAGCTTAAAGGGAAAGGAAGGGGTAAAGTGGTGAGGCTGCAGCAGCGACTAAGCATATATGGTGGCTAACATACACAAATAAGAGCGAGAAGAGAGCAAGCGGAATGGTCGTGAAGCTAGCAATGATCAAGAAGTGATCCTGAACTCCTACTTACGTCAAACATAACCCAGAAACCGTGTTCACTTTCCGGACTCCGCCAAAAAGAGACCATCACGGCTACACACACGGTTGATGCGTTTTAATTCGGATCTGGTGTCAAGTTATCTACAACCGGACATTAACAAATTCCCATCTGCCTATAACCGCAGGCACGGCTTTCGAAAGATTATACCCTATAGGGGTGTCCCAACTTAGCCCATGACAAGCTCTCGCGATCAACGAAGGATATACCTTCTCCCAGGAAGACCCGATCAGACTCGGAATCCCGGTTTACAAGACATTTCGACAATGGTAAAACAAGACCAGCAAAGCCTCCCGCTGTGCCGACAAATCCTAATAGGAGCTGCACATATCTCGTTCTCAGGGCACACCGGATGAGCCAGACATCGGGCTGGCATAGACCCTGGTTGCCCAGGGGGCGCCGGACATCGCTCGGTTTGGACGAACACTTAGACAAGC
>NC_057801.1:751740509-751743360 GCF_018294505.1 Triticum aestivum
GGGCTAAAATAAAGATGACCCTTGGGTTGGCCGACCCAAGGGAAGGGTATAGGTGGTGGTGAGGCAAATGGTAAAACCAAGGTTGGGCCTTGCTAGAGAAGTTTTATTCAAAGCGAACTGTCAAGGGGGTCCCATAAATCACCCGATCGCGTAAGGAATGCAAAATCCGGGAACATAACACCGGTATGAAGGAAACTAGGGTGGCAAGAGTGGAACAAAACACCAGGCAAAAGGCCGAGTCTTCCATCCTTTACCAAGTATATAGATGCATTAATAATATAAGAGATATTGTGATATCCCAACCAAATCCTGTCCACCATGGAGCAATCTTCAACTTCACCTGCAACTAGCAACGCTATAAGAGGGCTGAGCAAAGCGGTAACATAGCCAAACAACTGTTTGCATAGGAAAGGTGTCAAAGGTTAGAGGTTCATGGCAATATGGGATGGCTTGATAAACATGTGATAGGTAGCGCAGCATAGCGATAGAACGAAACAACTAGCATAGCAATGATAGTAGTGAGATCTAGGGTAGCGGTCATCTTGCCTGAAATCCCGCAAGGAAGAAGAACGAGTCCATGAAGAAGACGAACGGATGAAGCCACGGAGACGAACCAAGCATAGAGGAACGAATCCTCACGATCGCAAAGAAATGGGAACTATCGAGAAGAAGCACACAACAAGGTAAACACACTACACATGAACAAGACATGATGCACAACAAGCATGATGCATGGCACGGCTACATGAAGCTACACAAGGCAAGGGATGATGCAAACAAGAGCAACACATCAAGGCAAGTTTAAATGAGGCCGGGAACAACATATAACAAATCCGGTAAGTCCTCATATGCATATTTCGAAATTGGTACAGATCTGAATAAACCTTATGTTCAAGTTGTTAAACAGCAAGTTAAGATGCACAAAGATGATCTACACGAGATTCTAGTCAAGTTACATATAAAGTTCATTTAGTTCGGAGCTACGGCCTAGAAGATATGAGCAAAACAAGTTAAACATGGCATTGATGCAAAATGCACTCAAACATCAAGCAAACACCTCAAAATAAGGATGCAACATGATAATATGAAACTACATGCAAAATCAAGCAAGTTTCATATAGAGTACACTCAAAACGGAGCAACGGTTCAACACACACACTATACAAGTTATAGCAACAATCTGTCCAAAACAGCAACTAGGCATATTGCAAGCACCAAAACAACAAGCTACAGTACCACAACATAATAACAAAAGGCATGGTCATGATGTACAGGTAAAGCATTACAAAACATGAACACTAAGCTATCTCCAGAAATCACTAGAACATGCTCAAACACACATGGTAAGATTGCAAGTAATAACAATTTCAGACTTTGCAGAAAATAACATCACGATGCAATGTTCAGAGCTATCAAACAACATGTTACAGGAACTTATAATAGCAAACAAAGGCGTGGCATGATTCTACTCAAAGCATAGATCAAAGGTCGCTTAGTGACCATAGGCCAAAAATGATCAGAAAATATGATGGCACCCATGTAAACATGGCAAGTTATATTACAGATTCAAACATGGTACAAACAGAATTATGAAGGCATGTTGATGAGCTTGTGCAACTCACTACAGAGCAATACATCGCATGGCAAGGAAACCAACAGTAAGAAGACATGTTTATGAAGCTAAGAATGGCAATATCAAGTTCATAGGGTGCATGGATCACTAGCAACAATCATGACAACAACTGAACTTAATGTTAACAGGCTGACAGCAACATTATCAAGCAACTTTGGAGCAAGATATGAACAAGATACAGCAAGCTATAAATGCAACCAGGGGCATGGATGAATAGAGCATGACATGTAGATCAAAACACATTTAGTGAGCATCTCCAGATTATGCATAGAATGACTTGTAGAAGCATGTTTACATAGCATTACGAAATAACAGATTCAGCCTAGCAAAACAGCAACAACGAGTACACTACTTAACAAGCTCGATTCACTCACCAGAAGTCATTGCATGGCAAGATAAGCATAGCATCATCAAGAAGACATGTTTATGCAACCAACCAAGGCAAGAACAAGTTCATAGCATGCAAGGATCAACTACAACAACCTTGGCAAAATTGAATAACAAGTAAACAATCTGCCAGGAAACATTTTGAAGCAAAAGTAGAGCACGAAAAGGACATGCTAGACTACTCTATAATTGCAACCAGAGGCATGAATGGATAGACAACAACCACATGTTCAAAACACCCTTACTGAAGTATCTCAAAATATGCATGGATCTCTCTGTAGCATCAAGTTTACATGGCATCAAAATAACAGCAGAACAGGGACTGAAATCAGCAATATCACGAAGCCTAGTTTGCATGCTTGTGCTAGTCACCACATTGATCACAAAAATACATGGTAAGCACCTCTGTAAAGAAGACATGGCATAGTTCAAAACACATGTAGACATCAACCTCATAGGATGCACACATCAACCATGGCGAAAATGACAAATGAGCTCGTTATTACAGTTTCAGCAGAAAACATCATGAAGCACTCTTGCAATGATGATTCAGGTATCAAGATGACCTCAAATGAATATGATGCAATGGAATGAAATGATGTACTCGTTGAGCCGAACAATTTGACATATTACACGCACGAAACGGAGCTACGGATGCAGAGATACAATGCGATGAACATGGCACGATGATGACAAAATTTAGGGACTTGGACGATTTCGGCGGTCAACCTTCGTTTTCTCAGATCCAGATCGGGGTTCGCCGGAGTTCGCCGGAGAAGGACGGATCCTGCGGCCAGAGTCGAGGGAGAGGTCGGGGAAGAGGCGGAGGAG
>NC_057801.1:751743695-751763407 GCF_018294505.1 Triticum aestivum
AGACGGGCCGGCGGCGGAGGGGCGGCGGGGATGCCACGTGGCGACGCCCGATTGGGCGCGGGGCGGCGGCTGGACATGTCCGGCCGGGGGCGGACATGTCCGACGGGCGAGAGGAGCGGGGCTAGGGTTTTCGGGGGGATTCATCCGCGAAAAATGGAGGGGAGGACCTATTTATAGATTCTGGGAGCTAGGAGAGTCCAAATGAGGAGCGGTTTTCGGCCACGCGATCATGATCGAACGACCGAGAGCATGGAGGGGACTTAGATGTGTTTTGGGCCACTTTGGAAGGGTGTTGGGCTGCAAAGAGAAAGGGGGGTTTCGGGCTATGCGGTTAACCGTTGGAGTATCAAACGGACTCCAAATGGCACGAAACTTGACAGGCAGTCTACCGGTGCTATACCAAGGCTGCTTGGCAAGACTCAGTCCATTCCAAGAAAGTTTAACACCCTCTCACAACGAGAGACGAAAGGGGAACGCCGGAGGGCATAGGAGCGCCAGATTGCAAAACGGACAACGGGGAAAAGGCTCGGATGCATGAGACGAACATGTATGCAAAATGAAATGCACATGATGACATGATAAAATGCAACACGCAAGCACATGACATGGCAACGATGGCGAATAACTGAAAGACACCTGGCGCATCGGATCCGGGGCGTTACATGAAGTACTAAACAGAAGATTGATCGTCCAACTACGCGTGGCATGCAGGGGCCCTGCCTACTCCCACAAGCAGGACAGTCCAAAGGTCGTGACAAATCGTATGGACCGAACATCGATGGGACTGGAAATCCTGGTGGGTGCGATAAACCCTGCAATGCATACATAAATTGGAGTGTAACCATAATTGATAAACCGTCCTCACAAAAAATATGATCTGGATACTTCAAAATGTACAGACTGAATTGAGTGGATAGACATTAACATAGACCATTCTCTGGACTGACCACACACCAAAAGTGGCAGTACTAATAAACAATACAGGGTTCACAAACACAAATCAAGTACTGAACAATAGTACTTACTACCGACAAGCAAAGTTGCACTAACTAAACTCTGCAGACTATTTCTTGCCACCGACCTACGGGATGAACCCCGCATAACTGACTAGGCCATGGACTTCGTGTGAGATGTCTACATGCACCATCACCATCTTGTCAACCTTGGAGAACCTAACAGAGTGGTCTTTCCACTCATAAACATGATGATGAAGACAGGCCACATCAGATTTGTTGGGAAGCTTTACAAGAACCACACCCTTAGTAATCGAAGGCACGACCAGGAAATTGTTGTGGTCAAGTACAGCCTCGAGAACATGCTTGACAACAATGCTACAGGAAAACACTAGTTCAGGACACATGGCGACAAGGACACAACAGCTGGATAGTTCAGCAGTAGAACTCATCATCAGGTCTTCCAGTTCACACGGCATGACTTTGAGAACTCCATCTCCACCGCGGACCTGGTTCTAATTCAAACAGAAACCATATTTTATTACTACCTCCGTTCAGAAATATAAGATGATTTTCGATATTATACTCCATATATGACTGCATATATGCATAGAAATGAGTGAACAAAGACACTAGAACATGTCTTCAAAGGCATGAGAGCAGAGGGATTACATGCAATATCCATAAAACAAGTTACGGAGGCAAATATACCCTCTTAAAAGGTAGCATTGATGTTCATAAATTACTCCCTCCGCCCCAAAATTCTTGTCTTAGATTTGTCTAGATACAGATCTATCAAGTCACATTTTAGTATTAGATACATCCGTATCTAGACAAATCTAAGACAAGAAATTTGAGGGAGTAGTTGAAAGTAATCTATAAGAAATCAGTGTCAACCTCTCGCATGTTTTGGTCAAAAGAGGAATTTAGAACCGTCATTTGGCACACTAAAATCACATGCAAGATCACCCAGAAAGTTGTACTGTACTACCAGTACTAGTACTGCGTGTTAGATGAAAAAACACGATCACGATCGAGAAAAAGATCGTCAACAAGAGACATTACCTACACTTGCTTAATGAGGGATCCCGGAGAGGGGGGCTTGGACAGGGCGATGGCTTTGAGCTTGTCTGCGGTAGTCTCGGCAGGGTGCTTGCGCTTCTTTGTACCATGAGCCTCGACGGTTTTGGCCAAAGCCATAGACATCACGTCGGCCGGTGCTCCGGCGTCCATCCAAGAGAGGAAGCTGAGAGAGAAGAGTGAAAGGAGGAATGAGATGAGGGAGAAGCAAAGCGAGTGGGGGTTTTCTTCAAGAGAGGAAGCTAAGAGAGAAGAGTGAAATGATGGTAGCTTCGTCCGTCCAACTTACTGCTGGAAAGGAGGGGGTTTGTGATTTGACGGCTCATTGGGCATTATTGCGGCGGTTCGATTGGGGTAGTCTACCGTCACTCTACTACGGAGTAATTTAGTGCATGGCTGGTGGACCTAGGTGCTGGTTGTCCCACACGTCGGCGAAAGTGAGTAATTTAGTGCATGGCTGGAGGAGGATCCGCACGGTAGAGCGTGTCCACTATTTTTCATTCTGAAGAAAAAAATGATTACAACAAGCGTTTCCACTCTTACGACGGAGGAGTGCGAAACAGGGCAGCCGCTTGAACATACATAGTGCTCCTACTACTAGGCATGTGCAGTGGTTCATACGTCAGTACTGCACAATCTTGTTGCTAGTGTAGTAAGATATGACGATAACAAATGATGTTGTGTGCATGTTAACTACTCCTATATGTAACATAGTACCGCTTTTTCGACTGTCCGGTCGAGAATGAACGGTGAGATCAATGTTAATAGAACTAGGTCCACAGCGCACAGAGAGTATGGTGCTACAGTACTCCATGAAACATGAACCATATGAAGCACATCCTATAGTGTTAGACAGGGTGTATGAAGGGTGCACGGGATGGGAGAAGAAGTTCCCTTCTCGACCCACCTTTGGGTGTTTGGCAGAGTACATGAACCATGAAGGGTGCATGAGTCCACACTAGTAGGTTGATAAAATACACAAAGAGGAAACAACTATATTGAGATGAGAATGCAACCAAACACACCCACACGCTTTGTGCTACAGTGACTGATCTGCACCATCTGAGTTTGATCCAACGGTTATGTTGCGCCGAGACATGGACATGCCCATGCAGAGGGCGCCTAAACACCACCGAAGTCCCTCTGCTTCTCGAGGCGCATGACGTTGGTGATGTAGGGTGCAACCGCCCGCAGAGCCCGCTCCCGGTCGACGGGAGCAAGCTCGTCAAATACGGCGTCCAATGGCACGAATGGATTCTGGTGACGGAGCCCTGAAAGGATTTGCCCGACAATGGCGATGGCATCCCGCAACCCCTCCTTGTCCAGCTCAGCCCCCACCATCGCGCGGAGACGGCTCAGCTCCTCAGAGATATAGGTGAAGAAGGAGACCAGGTCAGGAAGCCGCAACTCGTTGAAGTCGACAGGGTGGTCGAACGGGTTTAGCCCGACGGCCGGCATCTTCGCGTTGGCACGACGGTAGGAATCGCGCAGCCGCAACACGTGTGTGGCAACTTGGTTCACCAAGTGGCTGAGGCGATCCTTGACCTCGTCACGATCGGCCCGCTCGCGCTCCAGCCGGCTCCCCCGACGGCCAATCGTATCTCCCGCTTTCTGCAGCAACGCCGCCGATGCCTCGAGCATCTTTGTGGTGGACGCCTGCCGCTTTTGAAGCTCCGTGAACTCCCGCACATAACGGAGGAGCATGGCACTCCTCTCCTCCTTGAGCTCACGGAGCTCCACGTCCTTGGCCCT
This sequence comes from Triticum aestivum, assembly GCF_018294505.1. Taxonomy (NCBI): domain Eukaryota; kingdom Viridiplantae; phylum Streptophyta; class Magnoliopsida; order Poales; family Poaceae; genus Triticum; species Triticum aestivum. The sequence goes on from NC_057801.1 coordinate 751,747,481, forward strand.
GAGCTCCGTATCCTTGGCATGGAGCTCCTGTGTCAGGCGCCTCACCTCGGACTCCGTGATTTGCTGTGCCGCCATGGCACCAGGTAGAAGCAATGGGGAGAGGAAGCAAAGGGGGCGAAACGGCTGAAAGGCAATGCAATCTACGGGAAGGCGGAGAGAGCCAGCCGAGGAGCGGGGAATCTTTTGGTTTTCACCACGGTAAAACACCAGTGAACGACTTCGCACATCAGGGAGCAGTGGGTTTTTACAGGCAGAGTCATCGTGACTAATTGCTGCCGCGCCTGCTCCCGTCAATCAAAAAATTAAAAATCATGTCGCGCCTGCTCCCGTCAATCAAAAAAATAAAAATCCTGCCACACCCAAACACCAGAGCAATGCCGCGGTGGATATTTAAATTTACCTACCGGCAAGTAGATAAAAAAAGGGGTAAAAAACAAATGTGGCGGCGGCCTAGCTAATCGGTCGAACTAGCCCAACTAGCTAGCCACCGTGCTTCACTGATGTACTCGGCGGGAAAGGTGGACTTCGTGATTTGACGACTCATTTACTTGCTTCGGCGCTACGACCAAGGAGGACCCAGAAAACGCGCGGTAGGGCGTCCCACGTCAGGAAGAATATATGCGTGCACCACCCGGGAGGACCCGGAAACCGCGCGGTAGGGTGTGCCACGTCTCGGCACGGAGGAAAAATGTGCGTGTAAAAATATACTGTATCAGACGTAGTACCTATGGTTCGACCTCGGGACCCAGCCAGTCGGTCGAAAACACCCCACTAGCCACACAGCATCATGCAAACGTGGTACGGTTAGCTCCGTCTCGACCAGCCACAACGTCTCTTGTTCTAGGCGATTCTTCTATTTTCCAAGCTTGTTTTTTAGTTGTAATAACACCACGGCAAGCTAGAGCCGCTCTTCATGTGTGCCCGTGCAAAGGTTAGACGATGGAGAGAAGAGAGATTGAGATCGCAGACCTGGGACCCACCAGTAAGTGAGACAACGGTCATGCACGTGTTGACGAGGCACTCCCTCTACTCTACTCAACTCAAGTACTGTATAAAATCAAGTTATGGGACAAAGCCAACAACCGTTCGTTTTTTCAGGCTAATGACTTACGCTTTGTAGTCCAGGTTGCCAGTTCGAATCTCATCTTTCAGATTTGTTAGTTTTAGGTCCAAATTTGATTAATGACAAGTGGGACCCCGTGTGTTGTTCCGATATTTCAGTGTAGGATGGTTTTTGTGAACAAACACTTTGCGCGATTAGACAAGTAACGGCACGTGTTACACGTATTTTGCAAGTTTACGAACAAGAATGATAGCGGCATAGAATATCACATCCACCCCGCAGCTTAGATACTATGGTGATACGAGTTTGTACCCCGTTGGAAGTGAGATCCAATGGCTTGGGAGTAGTCTTTGTGATTATGCGCAATTTCCAAACTCTCCAAAGGTTTTTTTGCAAATAAAACATTCAGGCCTCGTGTGTGCCGCTGCATCTTCGATCCAACGGCTCCCCGGTGCTCATATTAGGTGCTCCCCGTAGCTTAATTACCCGCTACGGTGATATGAGCATCTAGGTCGTATGATCAGTGATCAGATGGCACATGCATTGTACTTGTACTTTCTGCGCATTTCCCAAACTCTATCCGCCGTATATTGCAAAAACATTCAAACCTCCTACTGTGGGCCGTTAGATCTCAGTGAACTCGTATCACCAAAGAATCTACGGTGTAGGAGCACCTCATACTCTCCCGTGCGAGAAAACATAAGGTGCTATCGCGGCTTGGATGCTACGGTGATACGAGCTTGGAGGTCGTTTGATCTGAGATCCAATGGCATCTGAGAAGTCTTTGTGCTTGTAAGCAGTGGCTGAACTCTTTTGGGGCTTATCTGCAAAAAAAACATTCGAACCACCGAGGAGGTGTTGGGTCACAAATCCAACACCTTCGAAGAGCTTGTATCACCAAAGCATCTAAGGTGTGGTAGCACATGATATTCTTACATACAGGAGAATATGATGTCCTACTTCATCTTAGATGCTACGGTGATACGAGCTTCAAGGTCGTTGGATATGGGATCAAAGGGCATCTAAGTAGTTTTGTACAAATTGTGTGCAATTCTCAAACTCATCAAGGTTTCCAGCAAAAAAATTAAGACACATCATGTGAGCTTCCATATCTCAGATCTACAAGCTCCAAGCAACTCGTATCGGCATATAGCATCTAAGGTATGGGGGCACATGATATTCTGCCGTGCACAATCAATCGGTGGTTGGGAGGGTGGGGACAAATATAATCTAAACAACCCTAAACAGAGCTCCACAATTTTATCTAAGGTCGAGGGGTTGACCCCCGACAATCATAGCTCCGCCTAAACACAACATTTGCATGTACTGTAGTACTAGACTTAATATTCATGTTTCAGTTTCATGTTCATTTTAAATATTGAACTGAGGACCATGGATGTCTTACTATTTACTCCCTTCGTTCCTAAATATTAGTCTTTTTAGAGGCTTCAAATGGACTAGCACATACGGATGTATATAGACATATTTTAGAGTCTAGATTCACTCATTTTGCTCCGTATGTAGTCACTTGTTGAACTCTCTAAAAGACTAATATTTAGGAATAGAAGGAGTATTTTTGAATTCGTGTCATACATGCATGGGTTGGAAAAATAGATGCACTATACTTATTGGATTGTTGTTGTGTTCATGCATGTGTGTCTCTGTGCGTGTGTGTGTGTGTGTGTGTGTGTGTGTGTGGTCATATGCTTGATACATACAAAGTTTTCTCACCTCCATATTGTTCATCTTTTAAATTTGAATTTGCATTGGAAAATTTACTAGGGATACCATGAAATGTGAAATCCACGTTGAGATCACTATATCACAAACTCACTCTAATTCAACAACTCGTCATAAATCGATTACCACGTTGAGATTAGTATTTGCAAGGAAAATACAGGTATTGTAATACACATAGATTCGTTCGGCAATTTAAAAGGTTCCTTTCATATTCTCGAATGGTAGGACCCAACGGCGTACCAGCCAGACCTTGGCTCGTGTTGATCCTAAAAAAATGGGCTCGTGTCCTTCGGTGGCATGCGTGGTACGCACATTAGGCAACCCCAACCAGTCGAGCCTCAGCGTTTCAAGTCGAAATATCTGGCGGCCAGAATTCCAGCCCTAGGAAATTCCCCTCATGTCCCCGGTTCATAATGACTACCGATGAACAACGGAGGGATGCTTTAGTAACTAGACAACGTTACCTACCGTGCCGAGCACGGTTCAATTCCCTCGGTCGCCGCTCGTCAAGGTCACCCGTCAACTGCATTGCCTACTACTACTACTACTACTACTACTACACCACCAGGATAAGCACAGAATTGAGCCCGTTTGTTCGTTCCTAGTACTTGAGTTAATATATCAGGCAATGCACTCGTATGCAGGGATTATCCTTTTACGATTTATAGGGCTTATCTCAAAATTTTAGTTTTCCCATTTTATAAGTCTCAATTTGGTTGTTCCCCATCACATGTTCAGATTTCAAGGTGCAATAAATCATTACATCCAAGAATTAAGAGAAAATTGACCAATGCATGTACTTTATGCATGCATGCATTGCAATTAATGCATTCGTAAACACAATTTTTGAGGAAAACAAGTGCATTAATTGAGTGGTTTTGCAAACTACAACAATTGTTCCACCACTCACCATCTACCTTGGTTGGTGAGATTTTTGAACTGAGCCCTATAAACTGGAAAGGAGGTTTAACTAAGCAAAATGTTTGACCAAATCCATTCTTAAGAAATACAACAGGACAGATGTACGGCTTGAAAATTTATTGCATGATGCAGGTTATGATATTGTTTCGAATCCTCGATCTTAAATTTCAGAAAATCCAAAAGTGAGTATAAATTCTTGAAACTGAGCATGGTCACGTGATATGGCACAAATATTACTTCATAAGTTTTTCCTTCAATTCGAGACAAGCTGCTTATGACAAGTTGCACAAATGAAGAGCCAAGGTATTTTGGAACAAAGACCTGTCACGTTAAGGCGAACGCTTTCACTATTGAAACCGTGGGCGTTTACGTGCCGCCACGAGTCCCCGCTTCTCATCGGCAGGTGCCATCCCAGCAAGCGTGTGAGTCGACGGGAGGTGTGCGAGAAGACGCTGCGTCGGTTGTCAGGGAGGCATGCGAGTAGACCACTATGCAGACTCACGGGAGGCGAGCCCTTTGACCAGGCTCCGCCGCCCACCGTCGTCCCAACTGCTCCCACTTTTAATGTCGCTAGCGCCGCAGTTTAAAATCAACCCCGCACTACCCGGTATCGCTACAATCCTCTCTCTTCCTCTCCGATTCTCCTGTCGTCTACCTCCAACTAGCCTGACCTAAACGTACGACATGCCGCATCACGATGGTCTGCCCTTAGTGTTCCAGTTTAATGAGGAAGACACCGAGCCGGAGTCTCAAGAACATAAGGCGCTTTGGGACGAGCTTGAACTACCCTTGCGGGAAGACGCCGCGCCTGTCCCCGCTCCCGTTTCGGCTCCCGTCGCCCCGACTGCGCCAACGCCCATCCCCGTGGCATTGATGGGCTGGGAGCCGCACATTATTGCCAAGCTTGATGCCACGGGGTTCCACGAGGTCCCCGCCGACTTTCACGCGCCCGTGCACCTGCCAGGTCATGCGCCTACGCGTGCACTGACGCGCACGCCCGTGCCGGTGCCCGTGCACCTGCCAGCGCATGCGCCTGTGCGTGCACTGACGTGCGCGCCCGTGCCGGTGCCCGTGCACACGAATGTCTCCGCCGCGCCGTTGACAACGCCTGTTCCCGCGCGGGTGCCAGTGCCCCCCTCAGCGGCATGGATGGCCGCCGTCGACCGCTTCCTTGCACCAACGCCAGTCGCCTCCTCCCGCCAGTTGACTCGCTCCGAAGTCCAGAACATTTTGGCCTTCCTTGAAGCTAGGCGAACGTCCAGGAGTACGCCAACAACAGCGCAAGACACCGCCGTCGCCGTTGGTCGGTGGCCCGACGACACACAGAGCATGGCAGGGGAGCCGCTTCCCACCGCGAGACGCCCCTGCTGCCGCCGCATAATCTAAATTTGCCATGAAAAATGTTCGGATTGCCATGCTTAAAATCCGAACGTTTATCATTTCCGTTTATTTTTATATCGATCGTCGTATAATTTAAAGTCGGAGTCAGACTGAACGAAATGTATGGTTTGATCGATTGAATGTTTTGCTAGAGCCGTATCAATTTAAATATAAAACATCATCAAGCCACATGTATTCCTTGTCATCCAACGACCTAGACTGCTTCAATGTCGAGCGCTCAGCACGTTTAGCATGCAGTTAATTTCATACCAAAAATAGTGCTACTCACATGACAACACGCAAATAATATCCTAGTAGTTAATATCCGCATGCACTTAATATACTTCCAAATTAACATGCATTGCACGTACACACTGACTAGTGCTGCTAGTACGTGAAACTGGTGCCGTGACTTGGGAACGCGTCCATATATGGTCAACGGCAACATCGCCCGCGAGTTCTTCCTGTTTGCCCGTGCGTCTAAACGCAGAAGGGGAGGAGAGAGAGAGAGAGAGCACACATGGAACCCACCAGTAAGTGAAGGTGAATGGTACTAAAAATAATATTACATGTTATCCATTAATTAGGCTGTAGTAATATAAAAACATTATGTAAACAAAGGGGGTACAACAAACATTGCTATTCTACGTATGTTGCCTATTTACGTGAGCCTTGAAGCCCCGGTCGCATGTTCGATCCTCGTCCTTTATTTTTTAATTTGTATATGGGTCCAAATTTGTTTCATGACATGTGGGCCCCTCAGTGTGTAGTTTGTAGCATTTTAATTTGTGGGTCGAAATTTGTTCCATTCCAAGTGGACTATCGGTGTGTAGTTTTGCAAGCTTATTTATAATAATTAAAGAGAACAACATAGTTTTTTCAATAATACCATGATGCGACGTTCAAGGCGAGAAAGGACGTGCGAGAGAGCAATGACCGAGCTAGAGGGAAATCAACTAGGGGAGTTGCGTGGGTTGCAATGGTGTTTGGAGTAGTTGTGGGCCGAATGCTACGAAAATATAATCTAAACTGACCGGAATAAATGCCTACACAAATTAATCCAAGGTTGGAGTGCCCCTCGCAATGTAAATAGCTCCGGCTTTGCGAGGGATGGAGAATGTAGGACCTTGAGAAGAGGTGTCTAGAGGGGGGGTGATTAGACACTAAGGGCCAAAGTTGCAGTTTTTAGCTTCTTTAAGTTTAAGTGGAGTTTAGGCACAAGTTTAACATTCACAACATATAGCAAGCAAGCATGCAAAGAGTATATGAGCAGCGGAAAGTAAAGCATGCAACTTGCAAGAATGTAAAGGGAAGGTTTTTGAGGATTCAAACGCAATTTGAGACACGGATGTTTTTGGTGTGGTTCCAATAGGTGGTGCTATCGTACATCCACGTTGATGGAGACTTCAATCCACGAAGGGTAACGGTTGCGCGAGTCCACGGAGGGCTCCACCCACGAAGGGTCCACAAAGAAGCAACCTTGTCTATCCCACCATGGCCATCGCCCACGAAGGACTTACCTCACTAGCGGTAGATCTTCACGAAGTAGGCGATCTCCTTGCCCTTACAAACTCCTTGGTTCAACTCCACAATCTTGTCGGAGGCTCCCAAGTGACACCTAGCCAATCTAGGAGACACCACTCTCCAAGAAGTAACAAATGGTGTGTTGATGATGAACTCCTTGTTCTTGTGCTTCAAATGATAGTCTCCCCAACACTCAACTCTCTCTCATAGGATTTGGATCTGGTGGAAAGAAGATTTGAGTGGAAAGCAACTTGGGGAAGGCTAGAGATCAAGATTCATATGGTGGGAATGGAATATCTTGGCCTCAACACATGAGTAGGTGGTTCTCTCTCAGAACTGGTAAGATGGAAGTGTAGGTTTGTTCTGATGTCTCTCTCCATGAATGAAGAGGAGGTGGAGGGGTATATATAGCCTCCACACAAAATCTAACCATTACACACAATTTACCAATCTCGGTGGGACCTAATCAACAAACTCGGTCAGACCGATTTAGTAAACCTAGTGACCATTAGGATTTTCGGTGGGACCGAAATGCAACTCGGTAGGACCGATATGGTTAGGGTAGGGCATAACGTAATCTCGGTGAGACCGATTACACAAACTCGGTGAGACCAATTTTGGTAATTAACTAACCAGAGAGTTGGTCAGGCAAACTCGGTGGGACCGATTACTCAAACTCGGTGAGACCGATTTTGGTAATAAGTTAACTAGAGAGTTTGCATTGTAATCTCGGTAGTACCGATTACACAAACTCGGTGAGACCGATTTTGATAATGGACATACACAAAGAGATTACAATCCCATCTCGGTGAGACCGAGATCCCTATCGGTGAGACCGATTTGCCTAGGGTTTGTGGCAGTGGCTATGACATCTGCACTCGGTGGCGCCGGATAGAAAGAATCGGTGTGGCCGATTTTGGCTTTAGGTTTAGGTCAAACGTGTGGAAGTGGGAAAGTAGTTGAGGGTTTTGGAGCATATCACCAAGCACTGTGGAGCAAGAAACTCATTAAGCAACACCTCATCCCTTCTTGATAGTATTGGCTTTTCCTATAGACTCAATGTGATCTTGGATCACTAAAATGTAAAATGAAGAGTCTTGAGCTTGAAGCTTTAGACAATCCTTTGTCCTTAGCATCTTGAAGGATTTCCCACATCCTTTAGTCCATGCCACTCCATTGTTGAACTTATCTGAAACATAGTAGATAAAAGTGTTAGTCCAACAAGAGATATGTTGTCATTAATTACCAAAACCACCTAGGGAGCACTTGTGCTTTCAATCTCCCCCTTTTTGGTAATTGATGACAACATACATCAAAGCTTTAGATAAGGATATAAAGAATAGCAAGTAAAGCTTTGGAAAGACATGTAACAAGCATAGGCCCCCCCTACATGTATGCAAACATGTGAATATGGAATATAGAAGCATGTGAGAGCATAACCATGATAGAGTAGGAAATGAGTTACATGTATCTTGGCCATATGCATCAGAGCAACGAATATTAAAGAAAATATCTTCATGCTCATGAGTCCTTCTTGCAAATAGTATGTACATCAGCAAGAATTTCTCATAGACATGATTGTGATGCATATACTTACCTTGTAGTCTTGAGTTGGCTTAGGATGGAATGAACCTGCACAAACAAGGTTAGATAACAAATGTACATCAACTAACCAGGGCAAACAGAAGAAACCACAAGAATACCAAGACTGGGATGACATGAAGAGAGTGAGTACTAAGTACCACATTGGATTAGTCATGTCCCCAAGAGTAAAGAAATGCAATGAATTTAAATGATTTCTTTCCGTGAGATGTCTTGCTCCCCCTGAATCTAGCATGGGATACTGGGAGAAGATAGGGAATAGAAAATCAGAGCTGAAAGATATAAATGAACAGAGCTAATGCAAGCTAATGCAAATAAGCACATATGAACATGTCTTTCCCCCCAAAAAGACATGTGGCATATCTCCTCTTGAACACCAAGCATCTGGGATCCTTGAGAAATACTTTCTACTTGAGTATTCTCTCCCCCTGGAGATCTCTTTCTCCCCCTGTGGAAGTGATACTCTCTCTCCCTTTATAAGTGATAAGCTTGGATGCGATCTCTCTAAGTGATAAGCTTTGATGTGATCTCTCTCTCCCCCTTTGACATCAATTTCCAAGAAGGGCTTCTGAAATTTGTCGTGAATGGGTTTGATCCTTGAGTCATAGCACAAAGCATTTGTAAAAATATGATGCTCGTAGAGGACAAGATTCATTGAGTGGAGCTGGATCAGATGAAACACAGAACTAGTGGCAAACTGTTTGTCCTGTGGTGAAATCGGTGGCACCGAGTTGTATGCTTCGGTTGTACCAAAAGAATTCGCTTGGACTGAAAATAACTAATCGGTGGAACCGAGTTCATCGCAGAGAAAACACTTGTGACCTTAGCTCACTAGTCTAGTAGGATCTCACGAAGATTTGCAAGGAATTTACTAATTGATATGCAATGAATTGGATGCAGAAAATGCTAAACAAAAAGAAGAGGAAGAAATCTAGATGAAGTTTTTTTTGAAAGGGGAAACAAATATGCATGAGACAGATGCAAAAACACAGAAAAGAACACAAGAGAACTTCATCTAGGGATGGTTGGCGACAAAGTCACCTATGTTAGAGTATATTAACTTAGGAGTCAAGTGAGATCACTTGATCATACGTCATACTCATCGTTTAAGCTCAAAATGGGGTTACCATTTTTCTTTCAAGCATCTTGATGTATTCACATCTTGTCGAGTTGCTTTAGCTCATGACTTGGAGTAAAGCTTCTCTAAGATGGAATAACATACCTTGGTTGGTGGTGTTGATCATGTAGTTGAACTTGTGTGGGTTGCTCAAGGTTAATGTAGCTCATCAAGAGTTGGGAGCTCCACTTGGAATTTGAGTCCATCTACCTACATGGGTTAGTTCTTGCAAGGGAGAGCACTTGTGTATCCAAAAATGACAGTCATGAAGCTCAACATAGAAATTGTCAAAGGATATGTTTGAATGGTTTCGTGCTTCCTTGTCTTCAACCACCATAGTGTAGAGACTTGGTGATGTAGAGATTGCTCAAGATGTGAGTAGGTTACAATCTCATGGAATTTGATTCAACCAAGTACCTACATGGGTTAGATAACATATAAGATGCAAATATATCCAAGACATAAGATTTTCATCATAAGAGAAATATCAAGGATTAGTCATAAGCTCATGTCTTGCATGTATCCAATGGAGTTTCTAATCCAAGTTTGAAGCATCAATGATGTTCAATTCTCCTCTCAACCTGCAAAACACTTTCTCATAAAGAGGATTAGTGAATATATCCGCTAATTGTTTTTTGGTGCGAACATGCTTAAGATCAATGTCACCCTTAGCAACATGATCTCGAATTAAATGATGACGAACTTCAATATGCTTAGTTCGAGAATGTTGCACAGGATTATGACCAATTTTGATAGCACTTTGATTGTCACAAAGCAATGGAACATGTTTCACATATATCCCATAATCTTTAAGAGTTTGGGTCATCCAAAGTAATTGAGCACAACATGAACCAACGGCAATGTACTCCGCTTCGGCGGTAGATAAGGATACTGAGTTTTGTTTCTTGGAGGACCAAGACACAAGAGATCTACCAAGAAATTGACAAGTACCCAAAGTGGACTTTCTATCAACCTTGTCTCCGGCATAGTCCGAGTCGGAGTAGCCAAGAATATCGAAAGAGGCCCTCTTAGGATACCAAATGCCAAAATTTGGTGTATGAATTAAGTATCTCACTATCCTCTTTACGGCCTTAAGATGACATTCTTTAGGAGCGGCTTGATAGCGTGCACACATGCACACACTTAGCATAAATTTGGCATACAAATAATTCTCCATTAACCCTTTTAGTAAAAAGTGTGGAATCAATTTTCCCAATTTCAAAGCCTTTTTCAATAAGAAACTTAGTTAAGCATTTATACCAAGCTCTAGGAGCTTGTTTAAGACCATAAAGAGCTTTGCGAAGTTTGTAGACATGATTGGGTTTCTTAGGATTGACAAAGCGGGAGGTTGTTTAACATAAACTTCCTCCTCTATTTCAACATTTAGAAAAGCACTTTTAATGTCCATTTGGTACAAGGTGATATCATGATGATTAGCATAGGCAAGTAAGATGCGAATGGACTCAAGTCTAGCAACGGGAGCATAAGTCTCACCATAGTCCATACCTTCGACTTGTGTGTAGCCTTGGGCGACGAGACGTGCTTTGTTGCGAACTACTTGTCCATCTTCATCTTGCTTGTTGCGAAACACCCATTTGGTAGCAATGATGTTGTGGTTGTTGTCGGGCTTCTCAACCAGTGTCCAAACTTGGTTTCTCTGAAAGTCGTGTAGCTCTTCATGCATAGCATTTATCCAATCCGGATCTTCCAATGCTTCTTCGACCTTCATAGGTTCAATGCTAGAGATGAAAGAATAGTTTTCACAAAAGTTAGCTAAACGAGTTTTAGAGCGAGTGATTCTCCCGGTTTCAATATCATTGTAGATTTGCTCGACGGGATGGTCCTTAGAAATTCTTGCTCGAACTCGTGAAAGCTTTTGCTTGGGTCTTGGTTGAACTTCTTCTTCATCTTGTTCTTCTTCTTCTTCTTCTTGATTGTTGGCGTTATCATTCTGTTGTCGTGGTGGAGAAGGAGGTTGTTGACGTTCATCTTGATGCACTTCCTCATTTTCTTCATCTTGGTGTGTCCCACTTGTGGATGCTTCCGTATCAACTCTTGGTTCACCTTGTCGTGAAGTAGAAGCTTCCACTTGGACAGATGAGGTACTCTCCTTCACCTTAGTTGGACGAACCTTGCCAATAGACAAGTCTTGGATTGCTTCCGAAGGATCTTTGTCTCCTACATCAATTGGCAATTGCTCTACTTGCGAGCCGTTAGATTCATCAAACTTCACATCTACCGTCTCTTCAACCTTTCGGGTGAAATTGTTGTAGACACGATAAGTGTGAGAGTTTGAGCCATAACCTAGTAGGAAACCTTCATGAGACTGAGGAGCAAATTTAGAACGATGATGCTTATCAAGAATGTAGCACTTTGAGCCGAATACTCGAAAGTATCCAACTTGGGGTTTGTTACTGGTGAGGAGCTCGTATGCTGTCTTGCCGAGTAGCTTGTGAAGATACAAGCGATTTGTTGCATGACAAGCTGTCTCAACCGCTTCCGCCCAAAAGTGCTTCGGCGTCTTGTACTCATCAAGCATCGTTCTCGCCATTTTGATGAGCGTCCGGTTCTTCCTCTCAACAAGTCCATTTTGTTGAGGTGTGTACGTAGCCGAGAACTCATGTGAAATCCCTTCTTCATCAAGAAAGGTGTCCACATTTGCGTTCTTGAACTCCGTTCCGTTGTCGCTGCGAACCTTCTTGATCTTCACTTCAAACTAATTTTGGGCCTTCCTAGCGAAGTTTTTGAAGATCTTTTGGACCTGTGATTTGTCATCAAGAAAGAACACCCACGTAAATCTTGAAAAATCATCAACTATAACTAGACCAAAAGAATTTCCACCGAGACTCTTGTAAGAGTTGGGACCAAAAAGATCCATGTGAAGTAGCTCAAGTGGCCTCCTTGTGGTCATAATGTTCTTCACGGGATGCCTTCCTCCAACCTGTTTACCTGCTTGACAAGCACTGCAAAGTCTATCCTTATCAAATATGACATCGTTAACACCAAGGATATGATTCCCTTTTATAAGCCTGTCAAGATTTCTCATGCCAACGTGACCTAGTCGTCTATGCCATAACCAACCTTTTGAGGATTTAGCAATGAAGCAAGTTTTAGGTTGATCCTTTTTAGTGAAATCAACTATGTATAGATCACCTCTACGTATACCGGTAAAGACCATTTTATGATTGTCTCGACGAAACAGTTGGCAATCTACTTTAGTAAATAGGACACTGAAACCGAAATCAGCATGTCTAGATATTGAAAGTAAGTTATAACCAAGAGATTCAATGAGCATAACATTCTGAATGGAGCTATCATGTGAGATGGCCACCTTACCGAGGCCAACCACCTTACCCTTTGAGTTGTCACCGAAAGTGACATACTTTCGAGGACTATCATTTTCAGCAAGCTCGCGAAACATGTCTTTATCTCCGGTCATGTGATCGGTACATCCACTATCAAGAACCCATTCCTTTCCTCCTGCCATATATCCCCGAAGATTTGCCATAAGACCAAAATGTCTCATTGCATCATCAAGATCAAAGTCATCATCATCATCCTCATCATAGTATCCATGTTCAACATCGTCATGTGGTGGATCAATTCGTAGTGAGAGTGATTCATTAGTATGAGTTTGACAATAATCTCCTCTATGAATTCTAGTAGCTTTGGAAATAATATCGCTAATAATTCCAACATTTCCTTTGGCACGCATAAGATTTGTAAGTTCAAATAGACAATCACCAAACATAGGATCATTGGAATTCATCTTACTCAAGGCAATAGACTTATGAAGAATTTCATCAAGATTTTTCAGAGAATAATCAGGAAACTGTTCCTCAAGAAATTTCCATATAGTGTAAGCACACTCAAGAGTAGGCAGTTTTCCAACCAAGATTCTAGGCAAGCCTCTAGTGATAAGATTAACATTTATAACATTCCTAATCATGTCAATAGACTCATCAAGGGTAGGATGCATAGGATCAACATAAGGTGCACAAGGACTAGCAATGTACTTGTTCAAATTATATTGATTGAAAATTACAAGAATCTCATTTTCCCACTCATGAAAGTACTCTCCATCAATAATAGGCACTCTATTCCTAAGACTCCCCAAAGTAGACTCATCCATCTTCCTCCAATGGTGATTAAACCAAAGCAATGGAGACCAATGCTCTGATACCACTTGTAGGACCTTGAGAAGAGGTGTCTAGAGGGGGGTGATTAGACACTAAGGGCCAAAGTTGCAGTTTTTAGCTTCTTTAAGTTTAAGTGGAGTTTAGGCACAAGTTTAACATTCACAACATATAGCAAGCAAGCATGCAAAGAGTATATGAGCAGCGGAAAGTAAAGCATGCAACTTGTAAGAATGTAAAGGGAAGGGTTTTTGAGGATTCAAACGCAATTTGAGACACGGATGTTTTTGGCGTGGTTCCGATAGGTGGTGCTATCGTACATCCACGTTGATGGAGACTTCAACCCACGAAGGGTAACAGTTGCGCGAGTCCATGGAGGGCTCCACCCACGAAGGGTCCACGAAGAAGCAACCTTGTATATCCCACCATGGCCATCGCCCATGAAGGACTTGCCTCACTAGCGGTAGATGTTCACGAAGTAGGCGATCTCCTTGCCCTTACAAACTCCTTGGTTCAACTCCACAATCTTGTCGGAGGCTCCCAAGTGACACCTAGCCAATCTAGGAGACACCACTCTCCAAGAATAACAAATGGCGCGTTGATGATGAACTCCTTTCTCTTGTGCTTCAAATGATAGTCTCCCCCACACTTAACTCTCTCTCATAGGATTTGGATCTGGTGGAAAGAAGTTTTGAGTGGAAAGCAACTTGGGGAAGGCTAGAGATCAAGATTCATATGGTAGGAATGGAATATCTTGGCCTCAAGACATGAGTAGGTGGTTCTCTCTCAAAACTGGTAAGATGAAAGTGTAGGTTTGTTCTGATGGCTCTCTCCACGAATGAAGAGGAGGTGGAGGGGTATATATAGCCTCCACACAAAATCTAACCGTTACACACAATTTACCAATCTCGGTGGGACCGAATCAACAAACTCGGTAAAACCGATTTAGTAAACCTAGTGACCGTTAGGATTTTTGGTGGGACCGAAATGCAACTCGGTAGGACCGATATGGTTAGGGTTAGGGCATAATGTAATCTCGATGAGACCGATTACACAAACTCGGTGAGACCGATTTTGGTAATTAGCTAACCAGAGAGTTGGTCAGGCAAACTCGGTGGGACCGATTACTCAAACTCGGTGAGACCGATTTTGGTAATAAGTTAACCAGAGAGTTTGCATTGTAATCTCGGTAGTACCGATTACACAAACTCGGTGAAACCGATTTTGATAATGGACATACACAGAGAGATTACAATCCCATCTCGGTGAGACCGAGATCCCTATCGGTGAGACTGATTTGCCTAGGGTTTGTGGTAGTGGCTATGACATCTGAACTCGGTGGCGCCGGATAGAAAGAATCGCTGTGCCCGATTTTGGCTTTAGGTTTAGGTCAAACGTGTGGAAGTGGGAAAGTAGTTGAGGGTTTTGGAGCATATCACTAAGCACTGTGGAGCAAGAAACTCATTAAGCAACACCTCATCCCTTCTTGATAGTATTGGCTTTTCCTATAGACTCAATGTGATCTTGGACCACTAAAATGTAAAATGAAGAGTCTTGAGCTTGAAGCTTTAGCCAATCCATTGTCCTTAGCATCTTGAAGGAGTTCCCACATCCTTTAGTCCATGCCACTCCATTGTTGAACTTATCTGAGACATACTAGATAAAAGTGTTAGTCCAACAAGAGATATGTTGTCATTAATTACCAAAACCACCTAGGGAGCACTTGTGCTTTCAGAGAGGTAGTAGCTTCAACGCGTGGAAGATACGGTGTGAGAAAGCGAGGTCAATCGAGAGACATATAGATAGAGAGACAAAGTGAGTGTGGTCCGACATTTATTGAACAAATATATATGCTCCGGAGAGGTATTGTCCGATTAGCTTTTGGTAAGGGTGAGGGCTGTAAGATAGAGCTTATGAGATGATCCAGTAACAGACGTGTAGATATATTTTGTGCGTGGGAGGAAGCAAGGTCAACCGATCACATAGGGGCTGTGCGATCGAAAGAGTGAGACGGGTTGGAGAGAGTGACCTAGATAGACGATGTGCGTGAGAGAGTATACGATGTGAATAGGTCGAATTGGGCTCAAACATGGTGATATATCGTTTTTGTCCGAGAAAGAGCGAGGCCAATCGTTTTTGTGCGTGAGAGCGTGGCCCACCATGATGTCGAAAGAGAGGCGGCGGCTTGGATGGACTGACCTAGATAGACAATCTGCGTGAGAGAGTATAGAGTGTGTCGATTGAGGCCCGAACAGGGAGATATATCATTTGTGTGTGAAACAAAACGAGGTTAAACAAGACTCAGATAAAGAGAGCGAGATTGAGCGAGTGTGGCCCGCCGTTCGGAAGAAAGAGTGAGACAGTCTCGAGGGAGTGACCTAGATATACAACGTGCGTGCGTGCGCACGAGAGGTTGGGGGGGCTAGATAGGCAATGCATGTATT
>NC_057801.1:751763882-751973561 GCF_018294505.1 Triticum aestivum
CATAGTATGAGACTTAATATCGATATTTCAATTCAGTGTACATTGTAAGATTTGAACCGAGGACCAGGCATACGGGTAATTATTTCGAATTCGTGCCATACTAAGTTTCGAAAAGTTGACATTAACTCAATTTGTTGTGCTATTTTGTAGGTCATATGTTTGAATCCATCCAAAAGTTTTCTCACTACCATGGTGTTCATCATATACATATGAATTTGTATTAAAAAAGTAGCGTGGATACAGTGAAATGCGAAATCCACATTAGAATTGGAGATCGCTACGTGACACACACTCTAATTCAAATAACTAACTACGTGACACACACTCTAATTCAAATAACTAATTATGTGACACACTCTAATCCACGTTAGCGTGGGTACCGTTTTGATTTTTTTTCAAATAACTCCTCATTAATTAATTTATAGTACTCCCTCTGTTCACTTTTATAAGACCTTGAAGACATTTCAGACAATGTGCAAAACAGTTCATTTTAAGTTGTCTGAAACGACTTACAAAAGTGAACAGATGGAGTATCTCGTTTCGAATGACTAATTATTGCAAGGAAAACATGGGCATGGTAATACATACAGATTCGTTTGCAAATGAAAGAAGTTTCGTTTCGTTTGCATTCTCAAATGTAGGCGCACCAGGCAGACCAGGGTCGTGTCGTGGTGGACGCTGCTTCGGTGCCTTAAAGGCAACTGCCCTTGGGTGACTGACATGTGGGCCAGCCACCTGTTGGGCCCACATGTCATGGACACAAAGGCAGGTTCCTTAAGGCACAGAAGCATAGTCCTGTCGGGGTGGTTGCGTGTGTCAGACAGACGCGTAGCACCCAGCCACCCACCCCCTCCCCCCAAAAAAAGGATGACGACAATATAAGTTCGCGCTTCCACATTTCGGATTGAAATATCTGGCGGCCCCAATTCCATCCCTACAAAATCTCTCTTCTCCACCGTCCCCTTCCGCGCCCAGATTACTCAAATCCCTAATTCGCCGCCATCCCTCGAATCGCCCCTCATCTCGTCTCTTTCCCTACCGTTCCCCACCTCTGTGCCGGACGACGATGACGAATACAATGGTCGCGCTTCACCATCGCACCGGAGCTACCTCATCTACGCCCTAGTCCACCACACCGGGTGGTCCACCGACAACGTCGGCCGCCGCAACCGACGTGCCTCACAGACACCGAGTTCCACTGCATCAGGTGCGCTTCACCGACGCCGTCTCCCAGCTCACCGGGGCTACTTCACCGAGCACATCGTCGCACCTCCGCCCCCCGAGGCCGTTGGGGCTTCACCAACAGTCTCGTCCACCGCATCGTAGCGCTCCGCTGCCACACAAGATCTGCATCTGTGCGCGGCCAGCCAACGCTAGCGCATCACCCTCAACGGCTCTGAAGTGACCCGCACTCTAGCTAGGCGAGCATGCCCAAACGCGGGCCCGAACTAGGTATCCACACATCACTCCCTTGTGCACTATTCCGGCGATGTTTGGATATCCTTTCACTGCTCTCTTAGCTTACATGCCTATGTAACTCTGACTTTAACTCTTATTTCTTCTGGAGATATCATCTGAAACAAGCAAATCAATTTTTAGCGAAGCATGACGGTGCTACGGGATCTGGTACACATCCTGCACACCCGTATAACCTTGCAAGTATCTGTCCTCCGGTACAACATCAAGGTTGATTCCTCTTATTTGATCAACCATTCGCCGTGTCAAAACTGCAGAGGGGGATGCAAGGAGCACAAGGCATGCACATCCAAGCAAGTGGTAACATGGACTTGTACATGGAACATCCCAAGCGCAAGCAGAGCTGCAGTGAGCCTGTACAACGAGCTAGCATAAGTCCCTGCATTTCATTTAATTCGTACTGGCATTCGTGTATGATTTGTGTGCAGTGGCTGATCCACGAATTCAAGTTACCAGGGGCGAACATTTAACTTAAAAAATACGAAGGCACTTGCACTCCGGAAATCAACATAAATTGAGAAATGAGAAGTTACATGCGATTTGAAAACCAGCAAATGATCCAAAGTAGTTCAGATTATAAACATTAACTGATGCAAGCACCAAAAAACACAAAATGCAACATGGTGTACAAGGACTACAAACATGGTCTGTACCTGCTTGAATTATTCGTTCTCTGGCTGAAAATATCAAAGTGTAATTGCACGTATAACCAGTGCGCAAACTCCATATCAATATATCTATCCTGCAAAAGTATGTGTAGGACCTTGAGAAGAGGTGTCTAGAGGGGGGGTGATTAGACACTAAGGGCCAAAGTTGCAGTTTTTAGCTTCTTTAAGTTTAAGTGGAGTTTAGGCACAAGTTTAACATTCACAACATATAGCAAGCAAGCATGCAAAGAGTATATGAGCAGTGGAAAGTAAAGCATGCAACTTCCAAGAATGTAAATGGAAGGGTTTTGGAGGATTCAAACGCAATTTGAGACAACGATGTTTTTGGCGTGGTTCCGATAGGTGGTGCTATCGTACATCCACGTTGATGGAGACTTCAACCCACGAAGGGTAACGGTTGCGCGAGTCCACGGAGGGCTCCACCCACGAAGGGTCCACGAAGAAGCAATCTTGTCTATCCCACCATGGCCATCGCCCACGAAGGACTTGCCTCACTAGCGGTAGATCTTCACGAAGTAGGCGATCTCCTTGCCCTTACAAACTCCTTGGTTCAACTCCACAATCTTGTCGGAGGCTCCCAAGTGAAACCTAGCCAATCTAGGAGACACCACTCTCCAAGAAGTATCAAATGGTGCGTTGATGATGAACTCCTTGCTCTTTTGCTTCAAATGATAGTCTCCCCAATACTCAACTCTCTCTCATAGGATTTGGATCTAGTGGAAAGAAGATTTGAGTGGAAAGCAACTTGGGGAAGGCTAGAGATCAAGATTCATATGGTAGGAATGGAATATATTGGCCTCAACACATGAGTACGTGGTTCTCTCTCAGAACTGGTAAGATGGAAGTGTAGGTTCGTTCTGATGGCTCTCTCTACGAATGAAGAGGAGGTGGAGGGGTATATATGGACTCCACACAAAATCTAACCGTTACACACAATTTACCAATCTCGGTGGGACCGAATCAACAAACTCGGTCAGACCGATTTAGTAAACCTAGTGACCGTTAGGATTTTCGGTGGGACCGAAATGCAACTCGGTAGGACCAATATGGTTAGGGTTAGGGCATAACGTAATCTTGGTGAGACCGATTACACAAACTCGGTGAGACCGATTTTGGTAATTAACTAACCAGAGAGTTGGTCAGGTAAACTCGGTGGGACCGATTTGCTCTTTTCGGTGAGACCGAAATGTCACAAAAGGAAACAAAGAGTTTACATTGTAATCTCGGTGGGACCGATCGCTCACTTCGGTTAGACCGAAATGTTACAAAGGGAAACAGAGAGATTACAATCCCATCTTGGTGAGACCGAAATCCCTATCGGTGAGAACGATTTGCCTAGGGTTTGTGGAAGTGGCTATGATATCTGAACTCAGTGTCGCCGGATAGAAAGAATCGGTGTGGCCGAATTTGGTTTTAGGTTTAGGTCAAATGAGGAAGTGCGAAAGTAGTTGAGGGTATTTGGAGCATATCACTAAGCACTGTGGACCAAGAAACTCATTAAGCAACACCACATCCCTTCTTGATAGTATTGGCTTTTCCTATAGCTTCAATGTGATCTTGGATCACTAAAATGTAAAATGAAGAGTCTTGAGCTTGAAGCTTTAGCCAATCCATTGTCCTTAGCATCTTGAAGGAGTTCCCACATCCTTTAGTCCATGCCACTCCATTGTTGAACTTATCTGAGACATACTAGATAAAAGTGTTAGTGCAACAAGAGATATGTTGTCATTAATTATCAAAACCACCTAGGGAGCACTTGTGCTTTCAATCTCCCCCTTTTTGGTAATTGATGACAACATACATCAAAGCTTTAGATAAGGATATAAAGAATAGAAAGTAAAGCTTTGGAAAGACATGTAACAAGCATAGGCTCCCCCTACATGTATGCAAACATGTGAATATGGAATATAGAAGCATGTGAGAGCATAACCATGATAGAGTAGGCAATGAGTTACATGTATCTTGGCCATATGCATCAGAGCAATGAATATTAAAGAAAATATATTCATGCTCATGAGTCCTTCTTGCAAACAGTATGTACATCAGCAAGAATTCCTCATACACATGATTGTGATGCATATACTTACCTTGTAGTCTTGAGTTGGCTTAGGATGGAATGAACCTGTACAAACAAGGTTAGATAACACAGGTACATCTACTAACCAGGGCAAACAGAAGAAACCACAAGAATACCAAGACTGGGATGACATGAAGAGAGTGAGTACTAAGTACCACATTGGATTAGTCATGTCCCCAAGAGTAAAGATATGCAATGAATTTAAATGTTTTCTTTCCCTTAGATGTCTTGCTCCCCCTGAATCTAGCATGGGATACTGGGAGAAGATAGGGAATAGAAAATCAGAGCTGAAAGATATAAATGAACGGAGCTAATGCAAGCTAATGCAAATAAGCACATATGAACATGTCTTTTCCCTCAAAAAGACATATGGCATCTCTCCTCTTGAACACCAAGCATCTGGGATCCTTGAGAAATACTTTCTACTTGAGTATTCTCTCCCCCTAGAGATCTCTTTCTCCCCCTGTGGAAGTGATACTCTCTCTCCCTTTAGAAGTGATAAACTTGGATGTGATCTCTCTAAGTGATAAGCTTTGATGTGATCTCTCTCTCCCCCTTTGACATCAATTTCCAAGAAGGGCTTCTGGAATTTTTCGTGAATGGGTTTGATCCTTGAGTCACAGCACAAAGCATTTGTAAAAATGTGATGCTTCTAGAGGACAAGATTCATTGAGTGGAGCTGGATCAGATGAAACACAAAACTAGTGGCAAACTGTTTGTCCTGTGGTGAAATCGGTGGCACCGAGTTGTATGCTTCGGTTGTACCGAAAGAATTCGGTTGGACCAAAAATAACTAATTGGTGGAACCGAGTTCATCGCAAAGAAAACACTTGTCACCTCAGCTCACTAGTCTAGTAGGATCTCACGAAGATTTGCAAGGAATTTACTAATTGATATGCAATGAATTGGATGCAGAAAATGCTGAACAAACAGAAGAGAAAGAAATCTAGATGAAGTTTTTTTTGAAAGGGGAAACAAATATGCATGAGACAGATGCAAAAACACAGAAAAGAACACAAGAGAACTTCATCTAGAGATGGTTGGCGACAAAGTCACCTATGTTAGAGTATATTGACTTAGGAGTCAAGTGAGATCACTTGATCATAGGTCATACTCATCGTTTAAGCTCAAAATGGGGTTACCATTTTTCGTTCAAGCATCTTGATGTATTCACATCTTGTCGAGTTGCTTTAGCTCATGACTTGGAGTAAAGCTTCTCTAAGATGGAATAACATACCTTGGTTGGTGGTGTTGATCATGTAGTTGAACTTGTGTGGGTTGCTCAAGGTTGATGTAGCTCATCAAGACTTGGGAGCTCCACTTGGAATTTGAGTCCATCTACCTACATGGGTTAGTTCTTGCAAGGAAGAGCACTTGTGTATCCAAAAATGACAGTCATGAAGCTCAACATAGAATTTGTCAAAGGATATGTTTGAATGGTTTTGTGCTTCCTTGTCTTCAACCACCATAGTGTAGAGACTTGGTGATGTAGAGATTGCTCAAGATGTGAGTAGGTTACAATCTCATGGAATTTGATTGAACCAGGTACCTACATGGGTTAGATAACATGCAAGATGCAAATATATCCAAGACATAAGATTTTCATCATAAGAGAAATATCAAGGATTAGTCATAAGCTCATGTCTTGCATGTATCCAATGGAGTTTCTACTCCAAGTTTGAAGCATCAATGATGTTCAATTCTCCTCTCAACCTGCAAAACACTTTCTCATCAAGAGGTTTAGTGAATATATCCGCTAATTGTTTTTCGGTGCGAACATGCTTAAGATCAATGTCACCCTTAGCAACATGATCTCGAATGAAATGATGACGAACTTCAACATGCTTAGTTCGAGAATGTTGCACAGGATTATGACCAATTTTGATAGTACTTTCATTGTCACAAAGCAACGGAACATGTTTCACATATATCCCATAATCTTTATGAGTTTGGGTCATCCAAAGTAATTGAGCACAACATGAACCAGCGGCAATGTACTCCGCTTTGGCGGTAGATAAGGATACTGAGTTTTGTTTCTTGGAGGACCAAGACACAAGAGATCTACCAAGAAATTGACAAGTACCCGAAGTGGACTTTCTATCAACCTTGTCTCTGGCATAGTCCGAGTCGGAGTAGCCAACAACATCGAAAGAGGCCCTCTTAGGATACCAAATGCCAAAATTTGGTGTATGAATTAAGTATCTCACTATCCTTTTTACGCCTTAAGATGACATTCTTTAGGAGAAGCTTGATATCATGCACACATGCACACACTTAGCATAATATCAGGATGTGAAGCACATAGATATAACAATGATCCAATCATAGAGCGATAAACCTTTTGATCAACCGGTTCACCATCTTTGGTCAAGTCAAGATGTTCACTAGTAGGCATGGGTGTAGACATACCTTTGCATTCTTGCATATTGAACTTCTTGAATAGGTCCTTAGTGTACTTCATTTGAGAGACAAAAGTACCTTCCTTAGTTTGCTTGATTTGCAACCCAAGAAAGAATTTGAGTTCATTCATCATTGACATCTCAAACTTTTCCGACATTAACTTTCCAAACTTCTCACTAAAATGAGGGTTAGTTGATCCAAATATGATATCATCAACATAAATTTGGCATACAAATAATTCTCCACTAACCCTTTTAGTAAAAACTGTGGAATCAATTTTCCCAATTTCAAAGCCTTTTTCAAGAAGAAACTTAGTTAAGCATTTATACCAAGCTCTAGGAGCTTGTTTAAGACCATAAAGAGCTTTGCGAAGTTTGTAGACATGATTGGGTTTCTTTGGATTGACAAAGCCGGGAAGTTGTTTAACATAAACTTCCTCCTCTATTTCACCATTTAGAAAAGCACTTTTAATGTCCATTTGGTACAAGGTGATATCAGGGTGATTAGCATAGGCAAGTAAGATGCGAATGGACTCAAGTCTAGCAACGGGAGCATAAGTCTCACCATAGTCCATACCTTCGACTTGTGTGTAGCCTTGGGCGACGAGACATGCTTTGTTGCCAACTACTTGTCCATCTTCATCTTGCTTGTTGCGAAACACCCATTTGGTACCAATGATGCTGTGGTTGTTGTCGGGCTTCTCAACCAGTGTCCAAACTTGGTTTCTCTCAAAGTTATGTAGCTCGTCATGCATAGCATTTATCCAATCCGGATCTTCCAATGCTTCTTTAACCTTCATAGGTTCAATGCTAGAGATGAAAGAATAGTTTTCACAAAAGTTAGCTAAACGAGTTTTAGAGCGAGTGATTCTCCCGGTTTGAATATCAGTGTAGATTTTCTCAACGGGGTGGTCCTTAGCAATTCTTGCTTGAACTCGTGAAAGCTTTTGCTTGGGTCTTGGTTGAACTTCTTCTTAATCTTGTTCTTCTTCTTCTTCTTCTTCTTGATCTTCTTCATTGTTGGCGTTATCGTTCTCTTGTCGTGGTGGAGAAGGAGGTTGTTGACGTTCATCTTGATGCACTTCCTCGTTTTCTTCATCTTGGTGTGTCCCACTTGTCGATGCTTCCGTATCAACTCTTGGTTCACCTTGTCGTGAAATAGAAGCTTCCACTTGGACAGATGAGGTACTCTCCTTCACCTCCGTTGGACGAACCTTGCCAATAGACAAGTCTTGGATTGCTTCCGAAGGATCTTTGTCTCCTACATCAATTGGCAATTGCTCTACTTGCGAGCCATTAGATTCATGAAACTTCACATCTACTGTCTCTTCAACCTTTTGGGTGAAATTGTTGTAGACACGATAAGTGTGAGAGTTTGAGCCATAACCTAGTAGGAAACCTTCATGAGACTTAGGAGCAAATTTAGAACAACGATGCTTATCAAGAATGTAGCACTTTGAGCCCAATACTCAAAACTATCCAACTTGGGGTTTGTTACCGGTGAGGAGCTCATATGCCATCTTGCCGAGTAGCTTGTGAAGATGCAAGCGATTTGTTGCATGTACAAGCTGTCTCAACCGCTTCCGCCCAAAAGTGCTTCGGCGTCTTGTACTCATCAAGCTTTGTTCTCGCCATTTCGATGAGCGTCCGGTTCTTCCTCTCAACAACTCCATTTTGTTGAGGTGTGTACGTAGCCGAGAACTCGTGTGAAATCCCTTCTTCGTTAAGAAAGGTGTCCACATTTGCGTTCTTGAACTCCGTTCCGTTGTCGCTGCGAACCTTCTTGATCTTCACTTCAAACTGATTTTGGGCCTTCCTAGCGAAGTTTTTGAAGATCTTTTGGACCTGTGATTTGTCATCAAGAAATAACACCCACGTAAATCTTGAAAAATCATCAACTATAACTAGACCAAAAGAATTTCCACCGAGACTCTTGTAAGAGTTGGGACCAAAAAGATCCATGTGAAGTAGCTCAAGTGGCCTCCTTGTGGTCATAATGTTCTTCACGGGATGCCTTCCTCCAACCTGTTTACCTGCTTGACAAGCACTGCAAAGTCTATCCTTATCAAATATGACATCATTAACACCAAGGATATGATTCCCTTTTATAAGCCTGTCAAGATTTCTCATGCCAACGTGACCTAGTCGTCTATGCCATAACCAACCTTTTGAGGATTTAGCAATGAAGCAAGTTTTAGGTTGAGCCTTTTTAGTGAAATCAACTATGTATAGATCACCTCTACGTATACCGGTAAAGACCATTTTATGATTGTCTCGACGAAACAGTTGGCAATCTAGTTTAGTAAATAGGACATCGAAACCGAAATCAGCATGTCTAGATACTGAAAGTAAGTTATAACCAAGAGATTCAATGAGCATAACATTCTGAATGGAGCTATCATGTGAGATGGCCACCTTACCGAGGCCAACCACCTTACCCTTTGAGTTGTCACCGAAAGTGACATACTTTCGAGGACTATCATTTTCAGCAAGCTCGCGAAACATGTCTTTATCTCCGGTCATGTGATCGGTACATCCACTATCAAGAACCCATTCCTTTCCTCCTGCCATATATCCCCGAAGATTTGCCATAAGACCAAAATGTCTCATTGCATCATCAAGATCAAAGTCATCATCATCATCCTCATCATAGTATCCATGTTCAACATCGTCATGTGGTGGATCAATTCGTAGTGAGAGTGATTCATTAGTATGAGTTTGACAATAATCTCCTCTATGAATTCTAGTAGCTTCGGAAATAATATCGCTAATAATTCCAACATTTCCTTTGGCACGCATAAGATTTGTAAGTTCAAATAGACAACCACCAAACATAGGATCATTGGAATTCATCTTACTCAAGTCAATAGACTTATGAAGAATTTCATCAAGATTTTTCAAAGAATAATCAGGAAACCGTTCCTCAAGAAATTTCCATATAGTGTAAGCACACTCAAGAGTAGGCAGTTTTCCAACCAAGATTCTAGGCAAGCCTCTAGTGATAAGATTAACATTTATAACATTCCTAATCATGTCAATAGACTCATCAAGGGTAGGATGCATAGGATAAACATAAGGTGCACAAGGACTAGCAATGTACTTGTTCAAATTATATTAATTGAAAATTACAAGCATCTCATTTTTCCACTCATGAAAGTACTCTCCATCAAGAATAGGCACTCTATGTCTAAGACTCCCCAAAGTAGACTCATCCATCTTCCTCCAACAGTGATTAAACCAAAGCAATGGAGACCAATGCTCTGATACCACTTATAAGACCTTGAGAAGAGGTGTCTAGAGGGGGGTGATTAGACACTAAGGACCAAAGTTGCAGTTTTTAGCTTCTTTAAGTTTAAGTGGAGTTTCGGCACAAGTTTAATATTCACAACATATAGCAAGCAAGCATGCAAAGAGTATATGAGCAGCGGAAAGTAAAGCATGCAACATGCAAGAATGTAAAGGGAAGGGTTTTGGAGGATTCAAACGCAATTTGAGACACGGATGTTTTTGGCGTGGTTCCGATAGGTGGTGCTATCGTACATCCACATTGATGGAGACTTCAACCCACGAAGGGTAACGGTTGCGCGAGTCCATGGAGGGCTCCACCCACGAAGGGTCCACGAAGAAGCAACCTTGTCTATCCCACCATGGCCATCGCCCACGAAGGACTTGCCTCACTAGCGGTAGATCTTCACGAAGTAGGCGATCTCCTTGCCCTTACAAACTCCTTGGTTCAACTCCACAATCTTGTCGGAGGCTCCCAAGCGACACCTAGCCAATCTAGGAGACACCACTCTCCAAGAAGTAACAAATGGTGCGTTGATGATGAACTCCTTGCTCTTGCGCTTCAAATGATAGTCTCCCCAACACTCAACTCTCTCTCATAGGATTTGGATCTGGTGGAAAGAAGATTTGAGTGGAAAGCAACTTGGGGAAGGCTAGAGATCAAGATTCATATGGTAGGAATGGAATATCTTGGCCTCAACACATGAGTAGGTGGTTCTCTCTCAGAACTGGTAAGATGGAAGTGTAGGTTTGTTCTGATGGCTCTCTCTACGAATGAAGATGAGGTGGAGGGGTATATATATAGCCTCCACACAAAATCTAACCGTTACACACAATTTACCAATCTCGGTGGGACCGAATCAACAAACTCGGTCAGACCGATTTAGTAAACCTAGTGACCGTTAGGATTTTTGGTGGGACCGAAATGCAACTCGGTAGGACCGATATGGTTAGGGTTAGGGCATAACGTATTCTCGGGTGAGACCGATTACACAAACTCGGTGAGACAGATTTTGGTAATTAGCTAACCAGAGAGTTGGTCAGGTAAACTCGGTGGGACCGATTTGCTCTTTCAGTGAGACCGAAATGTTACAAAAGGGAAACAGAGAGTTTACATTGTAATTTCGGTGGGACCGATCGCTCACTTCGGTTAGACCGAAACGTTATGAAGGGAAACAGAGAGATTACAATCCCATCTCGGTGAGACCGAAATCCCAATCGGTGAGACCGATTTGCCTAGGGTTTGTGGCAGTGGCTATGATATCTGAACTCGGTGGTGCCGGATAGAAAGAATCGGTGTGGCCGAATTTGGCTTTAGGTTTAGGTCAAATGAGGAAGTGGGAAAGTAGTTGAGGGTATTTGGAGCATATCACTAAGCACTGTGGAGCAAGAAACTCATTAAGCAACACCTCATCCCTTCTTGATAGTATTGGCTTTTCCTATAGACTCAATGTGATCTTGGATCACTAAAATGTAAAATGAAGAGTCTTGAGCTTGAAGCTTTAGCCAATCCATTGTCCTTAGCATCTTGAAGGAGTTCCCACATCCTTTAGTCCATGCCACTCCATTGTTGAACTTATCTGAGACATACTAGATAAAAGTGTTAGTCCAACAAGAGATATGTTGTCATTTATTACCAAAACCACCTAGGGAGCACTTGTGCTTTCAGTATGCCAATAGTTTCAAACAACAGATTAGAAAAGTATTTATGCTATGTTGTCATGATATGGGGACTTTCTGGTAGATGTCCTCGACGTTTCCTCAAGCTATGAAAATGCACTATAATTTGCTTGTCATCAATGCCTGCAAATCTGTGTCTCTCTCAACATAGTAGACCATCATTAGACACTAAATCCTTCAATGAGCTTGCAAAATGCTTGCATTAGATCCCTCATTAGACACTATATATTCATCACCAGGAGCATGTAAAATGTTTGCATCAAATCCTTCATTAGCAGTCTGTTCATTAGACACTTCAGGCTCAAGAACAACATGAGGTTGTATGTTTGCACCGGAAACTTGATTAGATACATCAGATTTAGTCAGTTCAGTATTGATTGGGGGAGTTATAAAATAAGTAGAAATTGGTTTCATTTTCTCATAGATTCCCTACATACAAGCAGTTTTACAACACCGTCAGGTTTAACTATTGGCCAGAAATTGAAGAGTTGAATTAGATATAATCAGGAATGTGATGTACCTGCTAGTTGGGCATGCTACTCTTGCAAGCTGCGACTGTCCGTTCGTGCAAGCTCGATGCCATGCCCGTGCTGCCGCCGCTGCCTCCCACGCAGTCTACACCCAGGGTTGGATCTTCATCTTCTTGTCCTTCGGTTCGCTTGAAGCCCGGCGACCGCCCTCCAACGAGGGCGCGAGGAAGTGCTGTGTCAGTCTGTCCAGCGGCGGCTAGGTTAGGAGCGAACCTGACTGGAGGCTGGAGCGAATGAATTGGGATTTTTCCTGCTGTCGATCGATATGGGAGGCACTCGTATGGGCCACAAGCCTGCTATAGGGCCTGCCTTGCACTTATGTTATTGGCCCATCCAAATTGAAACATTTTTCTTCATTTTTTACATTGCCTGCTCGTGCGTTGGGACGAACAAAACTAGTGTGGGCCAATCTGGACGACTCAAACTAGGTGCACACTTTCCAGCCACCTGAGGCGGCCGCCCATACCAGCCCTTATGGTGGCGTCGCCCCTTTTTGCGTGTATGATTGGATAGTGAAAAATATTCCAGTGGCGCTTTTGATTTACCCACAGAATGGTTGAATTGCTTGTTTCTATGAATTGAGTTCGCCAATAATGTGAAGGATGCCAGTCTTTTCATCCTATTGTAGATTGCTTAGATCTCGATATGCCAAAAGTAATCGCATGAAATATACAGTAAAAGCCAGTGTGATGTGTTTGGCTACAACTAGTCTGACTACACGTCCTCATATAACATATCAAGGAGGCACCATCTTACCAGATTAACCATTCGACTTACCCATGCAGTGTGGGAAGAAAGAAGTATTGGGACTGCGTATCCAAGCAATTGATGTCATGGACTCCTTTGTACAACCTTGTAAGCGAAAAAGAAGTTGCAGTGTGCCTGTACAAAGAACTAGCGTAAGTTTGGTTACCTGCTTCTCGGAATTTTTGTTGGCCACTTATTGCAAAATTGTTCAATTACGTTGCTTGGCTTAATTTAGTTTGCTACTGATTACATAATGGCACAGCCTGTTAATCATATTGTAGACTGCGCCTATATATGTGTTTGATACTTACTGTTAAGAATTACCTGTTTGCCTTAACTTAAATATCTACTTGTTTGTTTAACTCCTTTGCTGCTACAACAGCGGGTTACAATGATGTTAATAACTACTGTACTTTTTAGCATCCAATTGAAACTCTTTAATTCCTTGTTTGTTTAACTGGTTTGCTGTTATAACTCCCAGTTGAGATGTTTTGCTAACTTCAACTTTTCCGAATCCAATCAGAACTTTAATGGCAAAACAGGTTAGCCCAAGATCAAAGAGCGAGGTCCCCATGGACATTGCATCATCCCACAGCAGTGGCACCGGCCCAATCATGCATTATGAATTGCCACCTGCTGATGCTCTAGAGGCTAAACTAGTGGTAGAAAGAGATTCTGCTTCTGCACTTAGAGATGAAGTTGACATGTTGAGAAAGCAAACAGCACAATCACAAGCAGTACTCGAGACAACCATTAAATATTTGGTGGATTTCAAAACAAAGCAAGCTGAGACTGACCAGATTGTTAAGGTCCTGAAGGAAAAAAGGAAATTAAATTCCTACTTGGTAAATCATAGGTGAAATGTTCTTTCCATAGTTGAATAACCTTTGTGTTGTCTGTTCATGTAATCAATCAAACCATTTGTTTTAGAGATCATGGAATAATTGTTTTTTGTTTTGTTTTTTGGTTTGTAATTTTATTTGAGCACAAGTCTGTATTAATTGATAAGACTCGGAGACATTTCATTTGGATTGTTGTGCCAGACCTACAAATATGCCAATTGGGCTGAATGTGCATTCAGCAATAGTAGTAGTATAGATGGACCATAAGTGGCACACATCGGAAAGGGCCAAGATGCTGGCTAAAAAAAGATGTTGTTTTAGCCAAAAGAAAGTACAGCGGCCTGGCTTATGTATGTTAGTTGATATTATTGATCCATATACTCTATAAGTGTTTATATGTCTGTTAGTTCTGTACATTCTTGGTTGATTGACTCGGTATTTGAATCTTGACACATCGCTTGTGTACATATCTAAATGGGAGTACACATTTTGCTGCGTGTGACATTTGAGTTGGACATGAAGTGTTCCAAATATTTTTGAATTCACCTTAAACTGATTCTAGTTTCTGAATTTGAGTATCGGCATTTGTAAACCATATTCATATATGACAGTGGAATACATCTTTGTCGTCCTTTTGAAGATATATAAAAACACATAGAATGATTTATAAAGATTCATATAGGAATACAAAGTGGATTCGAATTTAGTTGCCAGGGTAAACGTGGATGCTTATTGTCCCAAAATTCGAAAGAAGCAGCAAAATGTCCACTCCCATGTCGGCTGCCTGAAGCCAAGTGTTTGGGACATGGAAATTACTGTCTACCCATTACACGGACAATCCATCGGCCCGATTTCCACTTCTCTAAATAGGGGTAGGTTAGTAACTTCAATTAGACGTGACACGACCGCCTCTGAGCCCATTCCGACACGGTGGGCGTCAAACATGGGCGGCAAAACACATTTGATTCAAGCTCGTCCGAAAGACCCCTGTTTCTCCCTCCATTACCCATTCATACACTGTGGGCGGCAAAACAAACTCGACTCGGCCGAAATCGATGTAGGCAAATATTTTCAATAGGGTCAGGTTTGTAACTTTACTCAAACGTGACACAACCGCCCTACCTGTCAGCCCTGTTCATACACCGTGGGCGCCAACCATGGGCGCCAACCACCCTCTCCTCGCCCGAAATCGCTCTGGGCAAATATTGGCGAGATGCGAGATTACCGTCCTATCCCCAACCGACGAGACGTCCAATTTTTAAACGGGAGCAAAGTTCGTAACTTTCCCATATTTCAGACAGGCACGTCCCAAAAACATGGTTCCCCGTACCTCTCCCTCCATTTTACCATTCATACACCGTCCGCGCTAGAACACCCATCCCCATACCAGCCTCCGTCCGCCACCCCATCCATCGCCGCCATCCTCCACCATATCCATCGCCACCGTCCTCCACCATGCCCGAGTGCCTACCAAGACCGCGTCATCCACTGCTAGAGATGGACATTTCTCATCCACGGCGACAGACCAATAGCCTTGCATCGCGTCCTCTCGCTTCATCGGCGCCGTCATCCTCTTTGCCGGGGCCGCTCACACGACCTTCTCTTCCACCGCAACGGGACTTATCCCCCGATGCACCCGTCTACTGTCGCAGATCTGCTTCAACGCGACCGACAGCCATCGCACCTGCGATGCCTACACGGCGCCGCAAGAGAGGTGGTACTTCATATCTCCTCAACTTTTTGATCTCAACCAGAAAATAGATCTTAACTTGGTTACTCTACTTTCTTTTCAGCTCTTAGAATTTAGTTCTTAGTTCGAATTAAACAATGGATGCTAAATATCATTTCTCCAGTTTGCAGCTTCAAATCTTCCATGGCACAACCATAATACGGTTTAATTGATCATGCTTAGGGTTTAATTGATCATGTTGGTTCCGTGGTGGTTTCTTTAATACAAATCAGAGGGGAAACACTCTTTTGCTAAAATATATATGCTTAGAGTTCCCCCTTCTATGATCACTATACGATCAGAATACGTGCTTCGTGTCATAAAAAAATATGCTTAGAGTTTCGAAAATGTATGTTCGCCGCTCGGGTGTGTATCTCTACAGGGTGCCCACGGTGGGCCGGCCCACCCTGGGATTTTGGGTCGTCCCAGGCCCCGATGGCCCTCTGTTCTGCTACGCGCTTCCGATCTCTACTCGCCCCCAGCCGCCTGCCTCACCGGTGACTTGCCGTCCCGAGACGGCATGACTCTAGGAGGAGACGCCGGACTAACAGGAGGCCAGAAGCCGCTCGCCCAACAGCATCACCGTTGCCCGGGCGCGCCGCCGTGCCTACCTTCCCAGTCCGTTCAGGGCTCAGGCGTGCAGCACCCACCAAGCCAACCCGATTTATCCTGAGATACGTCCTCAACACTCAGCAGCCACTCCTCATCACCCATTTTCTAATTGATTCATTACTCATTAGGCAGGACTGTCATTAGGATTCATTACTCAAAATTCTGGCCCTCGGAACAAAAACTAGTCATTTTGGATTGTTGGTCGTAGTGACATTGACCCAGATTACTACTGCAAGCCAGGTTTGTTGACAATTTTACTTCTCTTTCTTACTCATTCGATATAATATCCACGTCGATTAGTTGCAACCAATAAGTGCTAGACAAACTTCTTCATTCAGATTTTGGACGGTCTCTTACTGCAGTTACAATTCTGCATACTTGTCCTAATAAGCTCACAAGTAAATGATTGATTCACTACATCTATGCTTGCCTTGTCATATTTGTTGTAAATATTCTTTTAGGGTGGACCACCCTGTTTCTAAATACTGGAACTGTAGACATGAGTGAATAGTATTTCTCTATGTGATCTCTTCCATCATGTGTGGGTAACGAACACTACATTGTATAGAAGAAAGTGTCATTTCCAGCTTTTACATAGGTTTCGATCTTTTACATGGAATACAATCTGCCTACTTGCTTTGTGTCGCACTACCAACACTCCACCCTTGAAGCTAAACATTACGCCACTCATAATTTCTTAGTTTATTTGTTCAAATACAAATTTCATATGATTCTAATGTTCCTACTTCAGTTTTGAAATGTGTGTCTGCCTGTTATAGAGACATAAGGGGTTTGTATTTCTGTGTGTGGTCTGGTCAGAACGGTTGGGGAGGTGAACTTTGCATATGCAGGGGTTTATAGGGAGACACTCTCCGAGTTGAATCCGCAATGCATTCCATATATAATCTGACTACTTTTTTATGTTTTCATGAATCTCATATTCTGAACAGTATCATAATGATTATGAGCTTGCGCGCATGAAAAGAATAAAGCAGAACAATGTCATGGTTATCAAACTTGGCATTAAGGGACTGAAATCAAGTCTGGATGCAATGCAATGCAAACGCTCTCCACCTACAGATTCATGCTCAGAATATGATCCTAATAGTGATTCTGAGCTAGAGGGAGACCTCAGTCAATGTAGCTCCCTAGTGGAGGAGTCAGAGGAAGATTCCCTATCTTATTCACCCATCAAGGTACTTGCTCTAACTTTACAAGGTTACATTGCTCGCACATATCTTGCAACTGATGCTTTGCATTGCTTCTACTTTGTTGAACTGCCATTAGCTTAGTTTACACATCGTGTATGTAAATACGCCCTGCCTATCCATTTTCAGTACATATTCCATCTGTCATCATACCATATTTATCCATTCAAATGTTGTTCTTGTGTATCAGGCGTTCAAAAGGAAGAGGGCGATTGCTGATCGTGGAGGAGCACAAGCAAAGTATTTGGAAAAGGTAGTGACACCTGATAAATCAAATAGCCCATTAGGTGTAGTTGCAATATCACCTGACCCACAAAATACCCCAACTCTAGCAGACTCTAGCCCTACTACACTGGTCATTTCTGATGCCCCAACTCAGCAGACCCCAACTGCAGCAAACAGTATGATTATGCCAGTTGACATAGCACCAGCTGTACGACGCAAAACCCCCATTCCAGCAAAGAGTACACCAAATCCAGTTGCCAAATCCCTTTTCGAACCAGAGAGAGCCCCAATTGCAGCAAATAGGACCCCTGTCCCATTTCTTCCCAGTTTAGAAGATGAAGCTTATGTTGTTGTCAGGAACTTTGTATGCATCTTTCCTTCATGGAAAGATTATACCGTAGACACAGAACAATTTCCAGTCTTCCTCCGCAACTTACGCGTAAGTAATGTACTAATGTTATTCATGGTCATTACTGCATACGTTTCTGCTGACAGAAGACACAAGATTTCATTCTTTTAAATAGGCGAGGACCAAACTGGATTGTGACAACGAGCAAGAGTTGGTTGCACTTTTCAAGCACTCGTTGATGAAGTATCGTTCCTACCTGAGGCAAGCGCACTTCGATGGCAAGCCTCTGAACGAAAATTCTGTAAAGTCTCCGGTGCTACATTTATCCGACGTTGACTGGAATAATCTTGTTACACATTAGTCTCGGCTGCAGTGTAAGGTACTATATATGATATCACATCACAATTTGAACTACATTTCTGCATTTGCCTTAATGTCTCACTTGTACGAAAACTATTAGCAGAAGAACATTCGTTCTCAAGGGAGCACAGAATATCGCAACTATACTGCACACTGCATTGCTTTTGTGAGTACCTCTTGCCTTGTATGACCATACTTACTTTCATAGCTGTTTGATTATGTAGCATCACTGCACATGTTAGCCTCGTAACCGTCCATTTGGTGGACATTATAAGATCCGTATGGACTCTTACACAAATTTAGAATCAACCCAATGCTTTTGAAGAGGTTTAGCTCTGCAGTCCTCTTGTAAGGACTGAACGTGGTCTATCACTGTACTTACATTAACAGCTACTCCCTCCGTCCCATAATATAAGAACGTTTTGTATAGTACACTAGTGTTCAAAACACTCTTGTATTATGGGAAGAGGGATTGGTTCATTTTGTAGCATTCTTCATCTTATCTCCCTCGCCCACCATTTACTAAAAAAGATCAAATCTATATTTAATCTTACCAACAAGTTGAATACACAGACAATGCCAGTGCAGAAGTGTAGCCCATTGCTCTTGTCAGTACATTTTGTCCTGTAACGCTTGTACTTCCAGGGATTGCTAGTTGATTATGTAGCATCAATCTGCATCTTATCTTCATTATCCTCTATCCCTTCCAGTATTATCATATCTATAATTATTCTCTACAAAATGTAGAGTACAGGCAATGCTTATGAAGAAGATTTTGTGCTGAAATTCTTGAGTTATCCTTCCCTTGACATGGAGAAGGGCATTATAAAGCCGGTGTTAACTGTCAATGTAAGTCAGTCCTTCTAAAGCCTTTATCCTATACTGCTGTTTAATTTGCTCATACTCCCTATCGTTTACTGCTGTTTAGTTTGCTGTTTCTACCAAAGTGCATGTTCGTAAGAACCGTAAGTTCTAAGTTTTACTTGTAAAACCAAATTTCTTATTCATACCATGCACATTAATTAATACTCCCTATATCTATGCTTGGTTTTGTGGATCTATAATCCAGTGTGTGGTGAAGCAGCCCACGTTTGCACCTTGTCATCTCCTGTTTTATCTTACTGATGTGGCTGATGATATGAACAACATGCCATGCACATTATCCAAAATAGATACAATGATTTTCTTTGCCCTTCATCTATGCTTGTTATGTTGACATGGTAATCCAGTAGTGTGGTGAAGCTCCCCGCATTATGAACAATGCCAAATTATGCTATTGATATTTTGAACTTACTCTTTATTTTCTAATTTAAAATTGGATAGAATTGACAGAACAATTATCATCTTTGTTTATACACGTGCAAAACCTGTCATCTCTCTGCTTTGTTTCAGGGTGATATGACTGATGGCATGCACAAGTCTGCTGAAGGCTGTGAGACAAACCCAACATATATTGCAGCAAAGAAGGCAAAACATCTTGAAGATAGCGAGACAACCCCAAAGTCTTGTCTTGATGCAGTGTTCAAGTTACTTGAGACTAACAGTCAGATAAGCTCATAGAATTCGTTGTTTGAATCAGTTCGACTTCTTCAGTCCCAAGTTCTAGCAGAAAGGCATTCTGCAACTCAACTTCGACTTGAAGTCCTATCTCTAAGAAAGATTGCGGATAACACCGATGAGAACCTCATCGCTAAACAGCTACACCTGGAAGCTATGACCGACATGCTAGGCCGGTCTTACAGCCTTGCTCAGCAGCTTGCGCAGCAGTTCCCCCGCAAGGCTAACCTTTCTTGAACTGTCTTGGAAGTGGTCTCGGTTCAGTATTATTTTGTTACGCTGCAATGGTGCCCAGTTTTTGTAATCTTCTTCTTCGTTGCGCTTTATGATCACTGGTGGCGAACTTCGATGCCCAGTGGATGTAATATACCTTAAGTCCTTTATTGTATAGTGTAGGTTTATTCTTAGTTACTATGTCGTAATTGTTTTATTGTATAGAGTAGGTTTGTTCTTAATTCCTACTAGTTACTGCCATCATTCACTATCTGAAAAAAATCAGATGTAGTCGACCGGGCCGAAACATTCGACTCTAACGGGCCAGGTTTTTAGCGGGCCACAATTGGGCCGGCCTGCGTCTTTCTTGGGCCCGAATGATTAGGGCCTTCACACATTGCGCCAGGCCCAAACTTACACCGGCCTATATTTTAGTTGGGTCTTTTGTCGACCCAGCGCTTAGTTTGGCCCAGGTAGCGTTGGGACATTAACAGGCTGAATATTATACTAGCCTGTTACGGCCGAGATGAAACCACGGGCCTTTAGCAGGCCAAAATGCATGTTGGGCCTCAATTTTCACTAGTCGTCGACGGGCCTTCAGCAGGCCGAAATGTAGATCGGGCCGTTATGGGCCCAGTAGCTCACGGGCCGTTACCAGGCTGAAACATATCTCGGGCCTTAGTTGGCCCACTGATATCATGGGCCTTTAAGAGGCCGAAAGCTTAGTACAGGCATCAACGGGCCGAATTATGCGACAGGCCTTTAACAGGCCCAAAGTCACGTTAGGCTTAACTGTTGCCACCTTTAGCACGGGCCATTAGTGGGCCCGATGTCCCGTCGGACCATATATGGCCCATGGGCAGCACAGGCCATTCCCAGGCCGAAAGTCACACCGGGCTGTAATGGGCCCATGTCTACATCAGGCCTCTAACAGGCCGAAAGTCACTAGGCTGTAGTTGGGCCCGAATATTCGGCAAACAATTAACGGGCCAGATCTGGCTTCGGGCCGCAAATGGGCCCAAATATTGGGTGAACAATTAAGGGGCCAGATCTGGCTTCGGGCCGTAAATGGGCCCAAATATTGGGCGAACAATTAACGAGCCAGATATGGTTTCGGGCCGTAAATGGGCCTTTATTAAGCAGGCCATTATTGGGCTGGCCCACTAGTACCTGATTAAGTTCTACGGGCCTTTGACTGACCCGGCCTTTTTAACCTATATGGGCCTCTGTTGGGCCCAGCCACGTGTCGACGTACCATAGGCATGTCTCCTCCAATGGGCGGGCGACATCTGGCCCACTGACGAGCTGACAGGTGTTCCCTTCGGCCAATTAGAATTTTACACGTGGAAATTTCCCACTGGTCGGGGCTGTTAACGGGTTATCGGATCCAAAATCTGACCCGATAGCTTAATGGCGTTCCGTTATGGTGGATGCCACGTGTCGGTCACCCTTGACGAAAGCACTTCTGTGACGCGCGATTTATCATCATGGAAGTGGACATTTCCGTGATGATAATTTTGGTAATGTCATGGAACACTTCTACGACAACACAGGTATGACTATCTTGATTCTGTCATAAAATCATCATGGATGTACATGCATGACAAAAAACCCGACCTACTGTGACAAACACGTATCATCACGGAAGTGTATGTTTTTTGTAGTGACTTCTCGAGTGTAGCAGTGGCAGTGTTATAGTTCGCCCGCCACACATTTGAGTTCAACTATAAGCCCTTTCCTAAGTAGTGACATGATACTTCACCATCTTTGGGACTAAGGGAAGACATTGTGGAATTAGTTTGTAGATGATGGGTGGCAGAAGTGATAGAAACCCAAACCCCAGTCTATGAATTGTTCTGTCAGGGGCTGTTTTGGATGCTATTGTTTAATCCTAGGATTAGATTTATCTTAAGTACTTCTCTTGTATTTGCGGATGCTTGCATGGAGTGTATAATCATAAGTGGGTATTTGTTCAAGTTAGTATAATAATACCTTAGGTTTGGTCCACCCATACAACACTTATCAAAGCAATAGATGGTAACTTAATGACACTAGTAGAAAAACCCTCATTCGTCCCCGGTTCGTGAGGGCTATTGGTCTCGGTTCCCGAACCGGGACTAAAGGGTCGTCACTAAAGCCCTGACCCTTCAGTCCCAGTTCGCCCAGGAACCGGGACAGATGGGGACTCCACGTGGCCGCTGCCGCTTGCCCAGGCAGGGGGCCTTTTGTCCCGGTTGGTGCCACCAACCGGGACCAAAAGGCTTCCACGCGTTAGCATTTCAGAGGCTGGGCTTTTTGTTTTTTTCTGAAGGGGGGGGGGGTTGGGGTGTTTTGTAGGGTTAATTTACAGGGTTTCATATATTGTTTTAGCTAGCTAATAGAGAGAAGTGTCCTCTCTTATCTCCGTGCTTGGTCGACGCTACTTATAGAGAGGACTCGACACGCTAGCTAGCTAGTAAGCAAATGAAGGAAACTATTAAGTATACAGAAGATCGTCATGAACATATACAGAAGTGATCGACCTCCCCTTCTCCGAGAGATTGGTTGAATAACAAGTTTTCGTATATCTAACCGACGCTACTGGATACATATACATACATACATATATATATATATATATATATATATATATATATATGAACTCTTACAATACAATGTGTAAGATCTCTTACAATACCCTAACATATGAACTCAACTTCCACATGCATGGTGGTATTCTCCGGCTTTATTGATGACATGGTAAAGAAAGAATCCAGCCAATTTCTCTTGAATTTCTCGCGTGCGATCTTCTGGTAGGAGTTCATTTTGCATCTCCCACATCTAATTTGAATAAGGGGGTCAATACATATATATGAATGAAACTCAACATAAATGATGGTAATAAAATAAAATTGTGAATATTTTTGCTTACACATTTCATATTGTCTTTTAGAGTAGCCCCGCCTATTCTTGGCCGTCGCGTTGTAGATGAACTCGCAGACGTAGTATCCATAGTAATTATTCCCGGGTTCCTGCCACAAGCACTTTACAAGAAATAGAGGTCAATCAAACTGATAATGAAGCATTATAAATGTCATTGATGGAAGTAGTTAGAATCAACGAGAGATGCGTGGAACTAGCTAGCTAGTACAGTACTTACTTTCGGGTATTTCCATCGCAGATTCCGCGGCAATGAAGTAACTTGTGTGGTGAATACTTTCCAAACCCTGCAAGACAAACAAAACAATTACTTGATATCATGAAATGAACAAAGTTGCCAATATGGTGCGATAATGATCGATTCAACTTACTTCTCGAGCATCTTAGACATGTCCACATAGTCCTCGGGATCTTTTCGTCTCGAGTCTAAGACGTTTACTAGTCCCTGCTCAAGCTTAATCTCTAGGAGAATATAGTGGAACCTGCGCACACATGCATAACTCATCAATTACATTAATTACTATAACCTCAAGTAATAATTAAGGGAAACCGAATATGCACAAGACAGTAACACTCACTTGAAGTTGTAAGGAAAGAGTATTGTATCTTTGTTTTGATTTATTACCAAAGATCGTAGCAAGTTGTCCTCGGTTTCTTTGGCATTATATTTAACCGTAAATTCATCTATGAGATTTGTGTTAATGAACCCAATATCATACATTTCATTTTTTTCTGCATTCGACGATCTTCAATCTGCATAATATAGTGAGGATAATTATATATACATGCAATGAAAGAGCTGAGCTATATATAGAGACTTAATGACAGAAGTAGTACTTACAGATAGTAGCAAGTGACCGTTAATTTATCGAGGGCCTTTAGATTGAAAAACTGGAAGAACTCCTCAAATGGAACAGACAACTCCTCAATTCCAACGAGGTCGTGCACATCCTCTTTAACTTTCAGCGTCAAAGTATTGATTTTATTCCCAGCTGACTGCGCCTTTCTGCAGGTTTCCATGTACCAATCATGGACTCTCCGCATCATCGTTGTTAGAATAGTTCCATATTTGACGAGAGGCTTCCCGTACTCATATTTGAATTCGTCCAGCTCCATTATATCAAAATGTGCATCGTCGTAATCTCTAGGGTTGGTACCAGGCAAGACCCCCGGATGATTAGCGATGATATCGCTAGACACCTTGAGCGGGGGGCACGATTGGTTCGCTTGTTCGCCAAGCTGGGGAATTTTTTTCCCAGTTCTTCATTCTTGTAACCTTTTGTCACTGCAAGTACTTCCCGACCGCTTCACTTCCTTATATGTCTTTTCAGTAATGCGCTCATAGTTGGTTTGCGACGGAGATGGTGGTGGTCGCTGCAGGGCATCCAAAGTGAGCTTTGCTTTCACCGGATCTATCTTCTCCTCCGGAGGTGGATATCTCTTAGCTCTTTGCATTGCGAAGTAGTTCCTCACTTGGGCTTGACAGATCTCCTCGTTTTCCTTCTCGGTCCTCTCATATGGTAACTTCTCTGGAGTCTTGAGAGATGGAACGAATCTGTATTGCCTCCCGCCTATACTGCTAGACGCTGGAGCAGGCCAAGCGGCTGCGGCTTTCTTCTTTAGTTACTTACGAGGCGGGGGAGAAGGACTGTGACGCGCCGGAGCAACCGGAGCGGTGGTGGGTCTCTTCCGCCCTTGCTGACGAGGCGGAGAAGGAGGAGGCTGGCTGGTCGGGCGCGCCAGCGCAGGCGGAGAAGGAGGCGAAGTGCCGCCACACGCCAGAGAAGGAGGCGGTGTGCCCTGATCGCTCGCCGGAGGAGCAGGCGGAGGAGTAGGCGGAGGAGGAGGCAGAGTACCGCCACGTGCCGGAGAAGGAGGCGGAGTGCTCTGATCACTCGCCGGAGGAGTAGGCGGAGGAGGAGGTGGAGTGCCCTGACTTGCCGGAGGAGGAGGAGGAGGCGGAGGCGTCCAGTTCGGAAGGCTGATGAGCTCCTTCCTCCATAGGCATGGAGTCTTCAAAGCAGAACCCAGCCGAGTCTCCCCTTCACCGGTAGGGTGGTCAAGCACGAGCTCCTCAAATCCCTCCGTTATTTCTTCCACCGTCACCCTAGCATATCCTTCTGGAATTGGACAGCAGTGAAAAGTTGCGTTGGGTTCAGGAGGTCAAACAGAGCCGACAGCCGCCTTGACTTTGTACTTCTCCCATTGCGTCATAAGGTGGCAATGTTGAGACTCTGTGATAGCATCCACGGGGTAGCTAGCAGGAGCCGTGAAGACAGGCTCCAGCTAAAGCTGCTCAGTGGAAGCCACGCTGCCTCTCCGTTGAGATGTAGGGGTAGCTTCGGGGGTAGCTTCGGCAGGTCGCTTGCTTCGAACTGCATCTTGTTCCTATAGCTTCTGTACCCTTGAGTGAAACTCCTGCAGTTCGCTCTGCTCCACCTTCCTCCTCCTCTCTTGGCATTTGTAACCGCCTGCGTCCAGAAACCCAACCTTCCACAGAACGGAGCCTGGCATGCCTCGTGTCCGTACAGGGTGTTGAGGATTCCCGAGGGCCATTGTGAGCTCGTCCTTCTCTCTGTCTGGAACGAACGTCCCTTCCCGCGCTGCGTTAATATACTGCTGAAGCTTCTTGAGGGGTATTCGCAGTTGCTCCCTTGTCCAAACGCACTTCCCTATTACAGGGTCGAAGGTTCTGCCAACCCCGAAGAACCAAGTGTTGGGGAACGTTGCAGAAAACAAAAATTTTCCTACTCGTTTCACCAAGATCATCTAGGAGTTCATCTAGCAACGAGTCATTGGATGCATCTACATACCTTTGTAGATCGCGAGCGGAAGCGTTCAAAAGAACGGTGATGATGTAGTCGTACTCGACGTGATCCAAATCACCGATGACCAGCGCCGAACGGACGGCACCTCCGCGTTCAACACACGTACGGGACGGGAGACGTCTCCTCCTTCTTGATCCAGCAAGGGGGGAGGAGAGGTTGATGAAGATCCAGCAGCACGACGGCGTGGTGGTGGATGCAGGGCGTCACAGCAGCAGGGCTTCGCCGAGACTACGAGGGAGAGACGTAATGGGGGGAGGTGGAGGCGCCAGGGGCTGGTGTAAAATCCCTCCTCTCCCCCCCACTATATATAGGGGTGCCAGGGGGCGCCGGCCCTAGTAGATGGCATCTACTAGGGGGGGCGGCGGCCAAGGGGAGGTTTCCCTCCCCCCCAAGGCACCTAGGGGTGCCTTCCACCACATGGACTCTTCCATGGTGGAAACCCTAGGCGCATGGGCCTATAGGGGCTGGTGCCCTTGTCCCATCTAGGCCAAGGCGCACCCCCTACAGCCCATGTGGCCCCCCGGGATAGGTGGCCCCACCCGGTGGACCACCGGGACCCTTTCGGTGGTCCCGGTACAATACCGATAACCCCGAAACTTGTCCCGATGCCCGAAATAGCACTTCCTATATATAATTCTTTACCTCCGGACCATTCCGGAACTCCTCGTGACGTCCGGGATCTCATCCGGGACTCCGAACAACATTCGGGTTTCTGCATATACATATCTTCATAACCCTAGCGTCACCGAACCTTAAGTGTGTAGACCCTACGGGTTCGGGAGACAAGCAGACATGACCGAGACGACTCTCCGGTCAATAACCAACAACGGGATCTGGATACCCATGTTGGCTCCCACATGCTCCACGATGATCTCATCGGATGAACCACGATGTCGAGGATTTAATCAATCCCGTACGCTATTCCCTTTGTCTATCGATATGTTACTTGCCCGAGATTCGATCGTCGGTATCCCAATACCTCGTTCAATCTCGTTACCGGCAAGTCACTTTACTCGTACCGTAATGCATGATCCCGTGACCAGACACTTGGTCACTCTGAGCTCATTATGATGATGCATTACCGAGTGGGCCCAGTGATACCTCTCCGTCATACGGAGTGACAAATCCTAGTCTTGATCCATGTCACCCAACAGACACTTTCGGAGATACCCGTAGTCTACCTTTATAGTCACCCAGTTACGTTGTGACGTTTGGCATACCCAAAGCACTCCTACGATATCCGGGAGTTACACGATCTCATGGTCTAAGGAAAAGATACTTTGACATTGGAAAACTCTAGCAAACGAACTATACGATCTTGTGCTATGTTTAGGATTGGGTCTTGTCCATCACATCATTCTCCCAATGATGTGATCTCGTTATCAATGACACCCAGTGTCCATAGTCAGGAAACCATGACTATCTGTTGATCAACGAGCTAGTCAACTAGAGGCTCACTAGGGACATGTTGGTGTCTGTTATTCACACATGTATTACGATTTCCGGATAACACAATTATAGCATGAATAAAGACAATTATCATGAACAAGGAAATATAATAATAATGCTTTTATTAT
The DNA here is from genome assembly GCF_018294505.1 of Triticum aestivum. NCBI lineage: Eukaryota > Viridiplantae > Streptophyta > Magnoliopsida > Poales > Poaceae > Triticum > Triticum aestivum. Next base: position 751,791,164 of record NC_057801.1, read on the forward strand.
TGCCTCTAGGGCATATTTCCAACAGTCTCCCACTTGCACTAGAGTCAATAATCTAGTTACATTGTGATGAATCGAACACCCATGGAATTCTGGTGTTGATCATGTTTTTCTCTAGGGAGAGGTTTAGTCAACGGATCTGCTATATTCAGGTCCGTATGTACTTTACAAATCTCTATGTCTCCATCTTGAACATTTTCACGAATGGAGTTGAAACGACGCTTGATGTGCCTTGTCTTCTTGTGAAACCTGGGCTCCTTGGCAAGTGCAATAGCTCCAGTGTTGTCACAGAAGAGCTTGATCGGCCCCGACGCATTGGGTATGACTCCTAGGTCGGTGATGAACTCCTTCACCCATATTGCTTCATGTGCTGCCTCTGAGGCTGCCATGTACTCCGCTTCACATGTAGATCCCGCCACGACGCTTTGCTTGCAACTGCACCAGCTTAGTGCCCCACCATTCAAAATATACACGTATCCTACAAGCATCCCCAAACTTTTAGAAACGACAGCTTAGGTTTCTTCCCAAGCCATAATTCATACGGTGTCGTCTCAACGGATTTCGACGGAGCCCTATTTAAAGTGAATGCGGCAGTCTCTAAAGCATAGCCCCAAAAAGATAGCGGTAAATCGGTAAGAGACATCATAGATCGCACCATATCTAATAGAGTGCGATTACGATGTTCGGACACACCATTACGCTGAGGTGTTCCAGGCGGCGTGAGTTGTGAAACTATTCCACATTTTCTTAAGTGTGTGCCAAACTCATGACTCAAGTATTCTCCTCCACGATCTGATCGTAGAAACTTGATTTTCCTGTCACGTTGATTTTCAACCTCACTCTGAAATTCCTTGAATTTTTCAAAGGTTTCAGACTTGTGTTTCATTAAGTAGATATACCCATACCTACTTAAATCATCAGTGAGGGTGAGAACATAACGATAGCCACCGCGAGCCTCAACACTCATTGGACCGCACACATCAGTATGTATGATTTCCAATAAGTCGGTTGCTCGCTCCATTGTTCCTGAGAACGGAGTCTTGGTCATTTTACCCATAAGGCATGGTTCGCATGTGTCAAATGATTCATAATCAAGAGACTCTAAAAGTCCATCAGCATGGAGCTTCTTCATGCGTTTGACACCTATGTGACCAAGGCGGCAGTGCCACAGGTATGTGGGACTATCATTATCAACCTTACTTCTTTTGGTACTCACATTATGAACATGTGTAGCATCACGTTCGAGATTCATAAAGAATAAACCATTCACCATAGGAGCATGACCATAAAACATATCTCTCATAAAAATGGAATAACCATTATTCTCAGATTTAAAAGAGTAGCCATCTCGAATTAAACGAGATCCCGATACAATGTTCATGCTCAAAGCTGGCACTAAATAACAATTATTAAGGCTTAAAACTAATCCCGAAGGGAGATGCAGAGGTAGCGTGCCGACGGCGATCACATTGACCTTGGAACCATTCCCGACGCGCATCATCACCTCGTCCTTTGCCAGTTTCCGTTTATTCCGCAGCCCCTGCTTTGAGTTACAAATGTGAGCAACTGCACCGGTATCAAATACCCAGGAGCTATTACGGGCACTAGTAAGGTACACATCAATTACATGTATATCACATATACCTTTTGTTTTGCCGGCCTTCTTATCCGCTAAGTACTTAGGGCAGTTCCGCTTCCAGTGACCGCTTCCCTTGCAATAAAAGCACTCAGTCTCAGGCTTAGGTCCATTCTTTGGCTTCTTCCCGGCAGCTTGCTTGCCGGGCGCGGCAACCTCCTTGCCGTCCTACTTGAAGTTCTTTTTACCCTTGCCTTTCTTGAACTTAGTGGTTTTATTGACCATCAACACTTGATGTTCCTTCCTGACTTCTACCTCTGCTGATTTCAGCATAGCAAATACTTCAGGAATGGTCTTTTCCATCCCCTGCATATTGAAGTTCATCACAAAGCTCTTGTAGCTTGGTGGAAGCGACTAGAGGATTCTGTCAATGACCGCATCATCCGGGAGATTAACTCCCAGCTGAGTCAAGCGGTTATGCAACCCAGACATAGTGAGTATGTGCTCACTGACAGAACTGTTTTCCTCCATCTTACAGCTGAAGAATTTGTCGGAGACTTCATATCTCTCGACCCGGGCATGAGCTTGGAAAACCATTTTCAGCTCTTCGAACATCTCATATGCTCCATGTCTCTCAAAATGCTTTTGGAGCCCCGGCTCTAGGCTGTAAAGCATGCCGCACTGAACGAGGGAGTAGTCATCGGAACGTGCCTGCCAAGCGTTCATAACATCTTGTTCTGCAGGGAGAACGGGTGCGTCACCAAGCAGTGCTTGTAGGACATAATCTTTCTTGGCAGCTATGAGGATGATCCTCAGGTTCCGGACCCAGTCCGTATAGTTGCTGCCATCGTCTTTCAGCTTGGTTTTCTCTAGGAACGCGTTGAAGTTGAGGACTACGTTGGCCATTTGATCTACAAGACATATTGTAAAATATTTAGACTAAGTTCATGATAATTAAGTTCAACCAATCAAATTATTAGTGAACTCCCACTTAGATTAGACATCCCTCTAGTCATCTAAGTATTACATGATCCGAGTTAAACTAGACCGTGTCCGATCATCACGTGAGACGGACTAGTCAACATCGATGAACATCTTCATGTTGATCGTATCTTCTATACGACTCATGCTCGACCTTTCGGTCTTCTGTGTTCCGAGGCCATGTCTGTACATGCTAGGCTCGTCAAGTTAACCTAAGTGTTTGCATGCGTAAATCTGTCTTACACCCGTTGTATGTGAACGTCTGAATAAAACACCCGATCATCACGTGGTGTTTTCAAATAGCAAACTGTCGCAACGGTGCACAGTTAGGGGGAACACTTCTTGAATTTATTGTGAGGGATCATCTTATTTACTACCGTCGTTCTAAGTAAACAAGATGCAAAACATGATAAACATCACATGCAATCAAATAATAAACGTGACATGATATGGCCATTATCACATAGCTCCTTTGATCTCCATCTTGGGGCTCCATGATCATCTTGTCACCGGCTTAACACCATGATCTCCATCATCATGATCTCCATCATCGTGTCTCCATGAAGTTGCTCGCCAACTATTACTTCTACTACTATGGCTAACGCGTTTAGCAATAAAGTAAAGTAATTTACATGGCGTTTCTTGATGACACGCAGGTCATATAAAAGAATAAAGACAACTCCTATGGCTCCTGCCGGTTGTCATACTCATCGACATGCAAGTCGTGATTCCTATTACAATAGCATGAACATCTCATACATCACATATAGATCATTCATCATTCATCACAACTTTGGCCATATCATATCACAAACCACTTGCTGCAAAAACAAGTTAGACGTCCTCTAATTGTTGTTGCATGTTTTACGTGGCTGAATTAGGGTTCTAGCAAGAACGTTTTCTTACCTACGTTAAAGCCACAACGTGATTTGTCAACTTCTATTTACCCTTCATAAGGACCATGTTCATCGATTCTGCTCCAACTAAAGTAGGAGAGACAGACACCCGCCAGCCACCTTATGCAACTAGTGCATGTTAGTCGGTGGAACCGGTCTCACGTAAGTGTACGTGTAAGGTTGGTCCGGGCCGCTTCATCCCACAATACCGCTGAAGCAAGAAAGGACTAGTAACGGCAAGAAAGTTGACAAATCTACGCCCACAACAAATTGTGTTCTACTCGCGCAAGAAGAACTACGCATAGACCTAGCTCATGATGCCACTGTTGGGGAACGTTGCAGAAAACAAAAATTTTCCTACTCGTTTCACCAAGATCATCTAGGAGTTCATCTAGCAACGAGTCATTGGATGCATCTACATACCTTTGTAGATCGCGAGCGGAAGCGTTCAAAAGAACGGTGATGATGTAGTCGTACTCGACGTGATCCAAATCACCGATGACCAGCGCCGAACGGACGGCACCTCCGCGTTCAACACACGTACGGGACGGGAGACGTCTCCTCCTTCTTGATCCAGCAAGGGGGGAGGAGAGGTTGATGAAGATCCAGCAGCACGACGGCGTGGTGGTGGATGCAGGGCGTCACAGCAGCAGGGCTTCGCCGAGACTACGAGGGAGAGACGTAATGGGGGGAGGTGGAGGCGCCAGGGGCTGGTGTAAAATCCCTCCTCTCCCCCCCACTATATATAGGGGTGCCAGGGGGGCGCCGGCCCTAGTAGATGGCATCTACTAGGGGGGGCGGCGGCCAAGGGGAGGTTTCCCTCCCCCCCAAGGCACCTAGGGGTGCCTTCCACCACATGGACTCTTCCATGGTGGAAACCCTAGGCGCATGGGCCTATAGGGGCTGGTGCCCTTGTCCCATCTAGGCCAAGGCGCACCCCCTACAGCCCATGTGGCCCCCCGGGATAGGTGGCCCCACCCGGTGGACCACCGGGACCCTTCCGGTGGTCCCGGTACAATACCGATAACCCCGAAACTTGTCCCGATGCCCGAAATAGCACTTCCTATATATAATTCTTTACCTCCGGACCATTCCGGAACTCCTCGTGACGTCCGGGATCTCATCCGGGACTCCGAACAACATTCGGGTTTCTGCATATACATATCTTCATAACCCTAGCGTCACCGAACCTTAAGTGTGTAGACCCTACGGGTTCGGGAGACAAGCAGACATGACCGAGACGACTCTCCGGTCAATAACCAACAGCGGGATCTGGATACCCATGTTGGCTCCCACATGCTCCACGATGATCTCATCGGATGAACCACGATGTCGAGGATTTAATCAATCCCGTACGCTATTCCCTTTGTCTATCGATATGTTACTTGCCCGAGATTCGATCGTCGGTATCCCAATACCTCGTTCAATCTCGTTACCGGCAAGTCACTTTACTCGTACCGTAATGCATGATCCCGTGACCAGACACTTGGTCACTCTGAGCTCATTATGATGATGCATTACCGAGTGGGCCCAGTGATACCTCTCCGTCATACGGAGTGACAAATCCCAGTCTTGATCCATGTCACCCAACAGACACTTTCGGAGATACCCGTAGTCTACCTTTATAGTCACCCAGTTACGTTGTGACGTTTGGCATACCCAAAGCACTCCTACGGTATCCGGGAGTTACACGATCTCATGGTCTAAGGAAAAGATACTTGACATTGGAAAACTCTAGCAAACGAACTATACGATCTTGTGCTATGTTTAGGATTGGGTCTTGTCCATCACATCATTCTCCCAATGATGTGATCTCGTTATCAATGACATCCAGTGTCCATAGTCAGGAAACCATGACTATCTGTTGATCAACGAGCTAGTCAACTAGAGGCTCACTAGGGACATGTCGGTGTCTGTTATTCACACATGTATTACGATTTCCGGATAACACAATTATAGCATGAATAAAGACAATTATCATGAACAAGGAAATATAATAATAATGCTTTTATTATTGCCTCTAGGGCATATTTCCAACAGTCTCCCACTTGCACTAGAGTCAATAATCTAGTTACATTGTGATGAATCGAACACCCATAGAATTCTGGTGTTGATCATGTTTTGCTCTAGGGAGAGGTTTAGTCAACGGATCTGCTATATTCAGGTCCGTATGTACTTTACAAATCTCTATGTCTCCATCTTGAACATTTTCACGAATGGAGTTGAAGCGACGCTTGATGTGCCTTGTCTTCTTGTGAAACCTGGGCTCCTTGGCAAGTGCAATAGCTCCAGTGTTGTCACAGAAGAGCTTGATCGGCCCCGACGCATTGGGTATGACTCCTAGGTCGGTGATGAACTCCTTCACCCATATTGCTTCATGTGCTGCCTCCGAGGCTGCCATGTACTCCGCTTCACATGTAGATCCCGCCACGACGCTTTGCTTGCAACTGCACCAGCTTACTGCCCCACCATTCAAAATATACACGTATCCGGTTTGTGACTTAGAGTCATCCAGATCTGTGTCGAAGCTAGCGTCGACGTAACCCTTTACGACGAGCTCTTCGTCACCTCCATAAACGAGAAACATTTCCTTAGTCCTTTTCAGGTACTTCAGGATATTCTTGACCGCTGTCCAGTGTTCCTTGCCGGGATTACTTTGGTACCTTCCTACCAAACTGACGGCAAGGTTAACATCAGGTCTGGTACACAGCATGGCATACATAATAGAACCTATGGCTGAGGCATAGGGGATGACGCTCATCTCTTCTATATCTTCTGCCGTGGTCGGACATTGAGCTGAGCTCAATTTCACACCTTGTAACACAGGCAAGAACCCCTTCTTGGATTGATCCATATTGAACTTCTTCAATATCTTATCAAGGTATGTGCTTTGTGAAAGACCTATGAGGCGTCTTGATCTATCTCTATAGATTTTGATGCCTAATATATAAGCAGCTTCTCCAAGGTCCTTCATTGAAAAACTTTTATTCAAGTAGGCCTTGATGCTGTCCAAGAGTTCTATATCATTTCCCATCAAAAGTATGTCATCTACATATAATATGAGAAATGCTACAGAGCTCCCACTCACTTTCTTGTAAACGCAGGCTTCTCCATAAGTCTGTGTAAACCCAAACGCTTTGATCATCTCATCAAAGCGAATGTTCCAACTCCGAGATGCTTGCACCAGCCCATAAATCGAGCGTTGGAGCTTGCACACTTTGTCAGCATTCTTAGGATCGACAAAACCTTCCGGCTGCATCATATACAATTCTTCCTTAAGGAAACCATTAAGGAATGCCGTTTTGACGTCCATTTGCCATATTTCGTAATCATAGAATGCGGCAATTGCTAACATGATTCGGACGGACTTCAGCTTCGCTACCGGCGAGAAAGTCTCATCGTAGTCAACCCCTTGAACTTGTCGATAACCCTTAGCGACAAGCCGAGCTTTATAGATGGTCACATTACCATCCGCGTCTGTCTTCTTCTTAAAGATCCATTTATTTTCTATGGCTCGCCGCTCAACGGGCAAGTCAGTCAAAGTCCATACTTTGTTTTCATACATGGATCCTATCTCGGATTTCATGGCTTCCAGCCATTTGTCGGAATCCGGGCCCGCCATCGCTTCTTCATAGTTCGAAGGTTCACCGTTGTCTAACAGCATGATTTCCAAGACAGGGTTGCCGTACCACTCTGGTGCGGAACGTGTCCTTGTGGACCTTCGAATTTCAGTAGGGGCTTGATCAGAAGTATCTTGATCATTGTCATTAACTTCCTCTCTAGTCGGTGCAGGCACCTCAGGAACATTTTCTTGAGTTGCGCCATTTTCCGGTTCAAGAGGTAATACTTCATCAAGCTCTACTTTCCTCCCACTTACTTCTTTCGAGAGAAACTCTTTCTCCAGAAAGGACCCATTCTTGGCAACAAAGATCTTGCCTTCGGATCTGAGGTAGAAGGTGTACCCAATAGTTTCTTTTGGGTATCCTATGAAGACGCATTTTTCCGACTTGGGTTCGAGCTTTTCAGGTTGAAGTTTCTTGACATAAGCATCGCATCCCCAAACTTTTAGAAACGACAGCTTAGGTTTCTTCCCAAACCATAATTCATACGGTGTCGTCTCAACGGATTTCGACGGAGCCCTATTTAAAGTGAATGCGGCAGTCTCTAAAGCATAGCCCCAAAAAGAAAGCGGTAAATCGGTAAGAGACATCATAGATCGCACCATATCTAATAGAGTGCGATTACGACGTTCGGACACACCATTACGCTGAGGTGTTCCAGGCGGCGTGAGTTGTGAAACTATTCCACATTTTCTTAAGTGTGCCCCAAACTCGTGACTCAAGTATTCTCCTCCACGATCTGATCGTAGAAACTTGATTTTCCTGTCACGTTGATTTTCAACCTCACTCTGAAATTCCTTGAACTTTTCAAAGGTTTCAGACTTGTGTTTCATTAAGTAGATATACCCATACCTACTTAAATCATCAGTGAGGGTGAGAACATAACGATAGCCACCGCGAGCCTCAACACTCATTGGACCGCACACATCAGTATGTATGATTTCCAATAAGTCGGTTGCTCGCTCCATTGTTCCTGAGAACGGAGTCTTGGTCATTTTACCCATAAGGCATGGTTCGCATGTGTCAAATGATTCATAATCAAGAGACTCTAAAAGTCCATCAGCATGGAGCTTCTTCATGCGTTTGACACCTATGTGACCAAGGCGGCAGTGCCACAGGTATGTGGGACTATCATTATCAACCTTACTTCTTTTGGTACTCACATTATGAACATGTGTAGCATCACGTTCGAGATTCATAAAGAATAAACCATTCACCATAGGAGCATGACCATAAAACATATCTCTCATAAAAATGGAACAACCATTATTCTCAGATTTAAAAGAGTAGCCATCTCGAATTAAACGAGATCCCGATACAATGTTCATGCTCAAAGCTGGCACTAAATAACAATTATTAAGGTTTAAAACTAATCCCGAAGGGAGATGCAGAGGTAGCGTGCCGACGGCGATCACATTGACCTTGGAACCATTCCCGACGCGCATCGTCACCTCGTCCTTTGCCAGTTTCCGCTTATTCCGCAGCCCCTGCTTTGAGTTACAAATGTGAGCAACTGCACCGGTATCAAATACCCAGGAGCTACTACGGGCACTAGTAAGGTACACATCAATTACATGTATATCACATATACCTTTTGTTTTGCCGGCCTTCTTATCCGCTAAGTACTTAGGGCAGTTCCGCTTCCAGTGACCGCTTCCCTTGCAATAAAAGCACTCAGTCTCGGGCTTGGGTCCATTCTTTGGCTTCTTCCCGGCAGCTTGCTTGCCGGGCGCGGCAACCTCCTTGCCGTCCTTCTTGAAGTTCTTTTTACCCTTGCCTTTCTTGAACTTAGTGGTTTTATTGACCATCAACACTTGATGTTCCTTCCTGACTTCTACCTCTGCTGATTTCAGCATAGCAAATACTTCAGGAATGGTCTTTTCCATCCCCTGCATATTGAAGTTCATCACAAAGCTCTTGTAGCTTGGTGGAAGCGACTGGAGGATTCTGTCAATGACCGCATCATCCGGGAGATTAACTCCCAGCTGAGTCAAGCGGTTATGCAACCCAGACATAGTGAGTATGTGCTCACTGACAGAACTGTTTTCCTCCATCTTACAGCTGAAGAATTTGTCGGAGACTTCATATCTCTCGACCCGGGCATGAGCTTGGAAAACCATTTTCAGCTCTTCGAACATCTCATATGCTCCATGTCTCTCAAAACGCTTTTGGAGCCCCGGCTCTAGGCTGTAAAGCATGCCGCACTGAACGAGGGAGTAGTCATCGAAACGTGCCTGCCAAGCGTTCATAACATCTTGTTCTGCAGGGAGAACGGGTGCGTCACCAAGCGGTGCTTGTAGGACATAATCTTTCTTGGCAGCTATGAGGATGATCCTCAGGTTCCGGACCCAGTCCGTATAGTTGCTGCCATCGTCTTTCAGCTTGGTTTTCTCTAGGAACGCGTTGAAGTTGAGGACTACGTTGGCCATTTAATCTACAAGACATATTGTAAAATATTTAGACTAAGTTCATGATAATTAAGTTCAACTAATCAAATTATTAATGAACTCCCACTTAGATTAGACATCCCTCTAGTCATCTAAGTATTACATGATCCGAGTTAAACTAGACCGTGTCCGATCATCACGTGAGACGGACTAGTCAACATCGGTGAACATCTTCATGTTGATCGTATCTTCTATACGACTCATGCTCGACCTTTCGGTCTTCCGTGTTCCGAGGCCATGTCTGTACATGCTAGGCTCGTCAAGTCAACCTAAGTGTTTGCATGTGTAAATCTGTCTTACACCCGTTGTATGTGAACGTCTGAATAAAACACCCGATCATCACGTGGTGTTTTGAAACAGCGAACTGTGGCAACGGTGCACAGTTAGGGGGAACACTTCTTGAAATTAGTATGAGGGATCACCTTATTTACTACCGTCGTTCTAAGTAAACAAGATGCAAAACATGATAAACATCACATGCAATCAAATAATAAACGTGACATGATATGGCCAATATCACATAGCTCCTTTGATCTCCATCTTGGGGCTCCATGATCATCTTGTCACCGGCTTGACACCATGATCTCCATCATCATGATCTCCATCATCGTGTCTCCATGAAGTTGCTCGCCAACTATTACTTCTACTACTATGGCTAACGCGTTTAGCAATAAAGTAAAGTAATTTACATGGCGTTTCTTGATGACACGCAGGTCATATAAAAGAATAAAGACAACTCCTATGGCTCCTGCCGGTTGTCATACTCATCGACATGCAAGTCGTGATTCCTATTACAATAGCATGAACATCTCATACATCACATATAGATCATTCATCATTCATCACAACTTTGGCCATATCATATCACAAACCACTTGCTGCAAAAACAAGTTAGACGTCCTCTAATTGTTGTTGCAAGTTTTACGTGGCTGAATTAGGGTTCTAGCAAGAACGTCTTCTTACCTACGTTAAAGCCACAACATGATTTGTCAACTTCTATTTACCCTTCATAAGGACCCTGTTCATCGATTCCGCTCCAACTAAAGTAGGAGAGACAGACACCCGCCAGCCACCTTATGCAACTAGTGCATGTTAGTCGGTGGAACCGGTCTCACGTAAGCGTACGTGTAAGGTTGGTCCGGGCCGCTTCATCCCACAATACTGCTGAAGCAAGAAAGGACTAGTAACGGCAAGAAAGTCGACAAATCTACGCCCACAACAAATTGTGTTCTACTCGCGCAAGAAGAACTACGCATAGACCTAGCTCTGATACCACTGTTGGGGAACGTTGCAGAAAACAAAAATTTTCCTACTCGTTTCACCAAGATCATCTAGGAGTTCATCTAGCAACGAGTCATTGGATGCATCTACATACCTTTGTAGATCGCGAGCGGAAGCGTTCAAAAGAACGGTGATGATGTAGTCGTACTCGACGTGATCCAAATCACCGATGACCAGCGCCGAACGGACGACACCTCCGCGTTCAACACACGTACGGGACGGGAGACGTCTCCTCCTTCTTGATCCAGCAAGGGGGGAGGAGAGGTTGATGAAGATCCAGCAGCACGACGGCGTGGTGGTGGATGCAGGGCGTCACAGCAGCAGGGCTTCGCCGAGACTACGAGGGAGAGACGTAACGGGGGGAGGTGGAGGCGCCAGGGGCTGGTGTAAAATCCCTCCTCTCCCCCACTATATATAGGGGTGCCAGGGGGGGCGCCGGCCCTAGTAGATGGCATCTACTAGGGGGCCGCGGCCAAGGGGAGGTTTCCCTCCCCCCCAAGGCACCTAGGGGTGCCTTCCACCACATGGACTCTTCCATGGTGGAAACCCTAGGCGCATGGGCCTATAGGGGCTGGTGCCCTTGGCCCATCTAGGCCAAGGCGCACCCCCTACAGCCCATGTGGCCCCCCGGGACAGGTGGCCCCACCCGGTGGACCACCGGGACCCTTCCGGTGGTCCCGGTACAATACGGATAACCCCGAAACTTGTCCCGATGCCCGAAATAGCACTTCCTATATATAATTCTTTACCTCCGGACCATTCAGGAACTCCTCGTGACGTCCGGGATCTCATCCGGGACTCCGAACAACATTCGGGTTTCTGCATATACATATCTTCATAACCCTAGCGTCACCGAACCTTAAGTGTGTAGACCCTACGGGTTCGGGAGACAAGCAGACATGACCGAGACGACTCTCCGGTCAATAACCAACAGCGGGATCTGGATACCCATGTTGGCTCCCACATGCTCCACGATGATCTCATCGGATGAACCACGATGTCGAGGATTTAATCAATCCCGTACGCTATTCCCTTTGTCTATCGATATGTTACTTGCCCGAGATTCGATCGTCGGTATCCCAATACCTCATTCAATCTCGTTACCGGCAAGTCACTTTACTCGTACCGTAATGCATGATCCCGTGACCAGACACTTGGTCACTCTGAGCTCATTATGATGATGCATTACCGAGTGGGCCCAGTGATACCTCTCCGTCATACGGAGTGACAAATCCCAGTCTTGATCCATGTCACCCAACAGACACTTTCGGAGATACCCGTAGTCTACCTTTATAGTCACCCAGTTACGTTGTGACGTTTGGCATACCCAAAGCACTCCTACGGTATCCGGGAGTTACACGATCTCATGGTCTAAGGAAAAGATACTTGACATTGGAAAACTCTAGCAAACGAACTATACGATCTTGTGCTATGTTTAGGATTGGGTCTTGTCCATCACATCATTCTCCCAATGATGTGATCTCGTTATCAATGACATCCAGTGTCCATAGTCAGGAAACCATGACTATCTGTTGATCAACGAGCTAGTCAACTAGAGGCTCACTAGGGACATGTCGGTGTCTGTTATTCACACATGTATTACGATTTCCGGATAACACAATTATAGCATGAATAAAGACAATTATCATGAACAAGGAAATATAATAATAATGCTTTTATTATTGCCTCTAGGGCATATTTCCAACACCAAGTCCGGCAACGGTCTGGCCAGTTCAATGTCTCTGGTTCGACCCCTTTATCAAGCAGGTCGTTCTCAGCCTTGGCCCACAACAGTCGGGCTTTGAGGTAGCCACCTGAACCCGTGCGATGGTGATGCTCCTTCTTCGCAACATTTATCTTATTTATGGCTGACATCTTCTTACTCCTCTCCGATATCTTGTTGGCCACAAATGCGTCCCATTGATCTCTGAGCTTCTCGTGCCGGCCGATGAATTCTGGTGTCTCTTTTTGGTCGACAAACTTTGCTTTCAGGTCATTCTTCCACTTCCTATAGATCTGCCATCTTCTTGAGAACAAAGGACTTGATCAATGGCTCTATAACTGGATTCTCCGGATCGTCCTCTTCCGGTAGGGTGAAATTTACCTTCAGCGCTTTCCAAAGATTAGCTTTCTGTCTATCTTCGACAAAAGAAACTTGAAGCTCTTCATCCTTAGGCTGATTCCATAGCTCTATGCTGATCGGGATCATGTCCCTGACAAGAACCCCGCACTGAGCAGTAAATGCCTCCTTGGTCCGGAGGGGTTCAATCGGTTGGCCATCTCGCGTGATTGCAGTGATCATGAACCTTTCAGCTGATCGCAACTTTTTCTTCGGGCCTCGTCTCTTTACCGAAGTTGTGCTCGATCCTAAGGGCTAGAAATAAGAAGAAAGACGAAAGTTAATATGTGTTGATACCAAAAGAATGAATACATCAATTAGCTATAGTCAGCACAGGCTTCATTAATATATATATATACCTGGCCGGACTCTATTCGGTCACCAGGGCCATCATCACGGCCTCCTTCTTGCACCAGCATTCGATCACCAGTCATGGTCTCCTCCGTTGTTCGAGGACCGTAGCCTGCTTCTTCACCCTCTCCTTCCAGACCATCGCTTTCGTTGAGATACGACATGACATCAGCTCCGGCTGTGATTATGTCCCCCAACACCCGCTCTGCTTCCTCGTCTCGGCTGTGCTCCATAGTTTCTGCAAATATTACAACATGGCAATTATTATACAAACATGGCAGATGGATATATTAGTTTCCTCTCAACTACAGGCTTTCGGGCCTAATCTATCACTGTGTGCCTGTGGGCCTGCTGGGCCTACTGCGGGCCAGCCCTTTAGGTGGCACTTTTTTTATTTTTTTTGTTTTATTTTTTGCTTTGTTTATTTTATTTTGTTTCTACTTACAGCAAAATACTTACTAGTTTTTTAGTGATTCTTTTTGCATTTAGGTAATAAAAATTATAAACTTTCTGTTAGTGCAATTTGTTTTCTAATGTGAATAGTTTAAATTTGAATTTTTGGAAATTTGTGTGATTCACTAGTTTTTGAATATCTTTACTATAAAAATATATTTTTGAGTGATTCTTTTTCCTGCTATTTAATATTACTGTGTTTTATCATTATATTCAAAAACATAGTTTGTTATTTTAGTTTCTAACAAAAAATTCTTTATGAGAATTCTTTTTGCCATTAAAGTTTCTAATAAAAAATTTCTTTATGAAAATTCTTTTTTCTTTTAATGTTTTGAACAGAAAATACTTTGATAATTTTAGTTGCATAAATTTTATATAATTTTAATTTCAATAATACTAGAGGTTTTATAAAAGTTTATTTTATTTTTACTTATTTATTAAAGTTTATGTTTCTACTTATTTTTTTCTTTCTTTTTTGCTTTATTTATTTTATTTTGTTTCTACTTACTGTTGCTATTTTTTTACTTCTATATAGTTCATTTATTTTACTTTATTAAAGTTTATTTTGTTTCTACTTACTTATTTTATTTTGTTTCTACTTATTTATATTCTTTTTTTTGCTTTTTTTTATTTATTTTATGAAAAATCTTTTTACTTTTAATGTTTTACACACAAAAGCCCTCTCCCCTGGCTGGTTCATTGGTCCCGATTCATGGCTTGAACAGGTAGTAAAGACCACCCTTTGGTCCCGGATTAGGCCACCAACCGGGACCAATGGTGGTGGGCCAGGAGCGAGGCCCATTGGTCCCGGTTCGTCCCGCCAACCGGGACCAAAGGGGCCAGACGAACCGGGACCAATGCCCCCATGAGGCCCGGTAGGCCCCCTGGCCTCACGAACCGGGACCAATGCCCCCATGGGTCCCGGTTCGTGACTGAACTGGAACTAATGGGCTTATCTGGCCCGAACGAAAGCCCTGTTTTCTACTAGTGTGAATCATGGTGAAAGTAAATTGACGAGATTCTCGTGTGTCCTCAAGAGCATTTTAGCTATTATAAGAAACACTTTCGGCTTGTCCTTAGCATACATAAGGATTGTTCCAGTTGCTACACCTATTTAATTTTTATTATTATTTGTCTTGCTACGAATTATCTTGGCATCAAACTATCTGTCAAAATTATCTTTGCAACACTTATAGTGAAACTTTGCTGAAAACTACTTGTCGATTCCTTCGGCTCATCGTTGTGTTTGACACTCTTACTAATCGAAAGGAGTAAGATTGATCCCCTATACTTGTGGGTCATCAGGAGGCCATCACACAACCAGCATAAACGACTTCCAAGATCACGGCAATGAATGGAGCCCAGTGGAATGGTGTTGATTTCTGTTTCCATGGGAATATTGGTGTAGAGTTGATTTTCTAGGAACTTTGTGTATCTTTCAAGATCTCATCACTCTTGTCAAAGACGACGCAACGTCATTGAGAAGCATCCAAGCTCAAAGACTCGTCCAGGAACTATTGACTGTGTTATGGCCTAGGGGTAGCCTAGAGCCATTGGAAGCATGCCCATCATGCGGACACACACCGAGGGCTGGTGCCCCGATTTATATATGGACCCTACAGAAAGAAGGACTCAGAGTTCTTTGAGCGTATGACAATGAAGCAGATACCTATAAGGAGTCCTCCACCACCTTAGGTCGGTTAAGGTACTTGTAACCCTAGCCTCGGGCACCCTTCTTAAGTAGGCAAGGGCTAGTCGATAGACAACTCCAATACCCCCTCAATCACCATTGTACCCTCTACACCCATATTCATTGATCTAACACAAACATGAGTAGGGTATTACCTCCACTATAAGGGCCCGAGCCTCGGTAATCTAGTCTCCTATTTGCCTTCTACTCTTTCGGACTGGCCGCAGTACTCTATCAATGGGTATGTCAGATTCTACTTCGTCTTTGATTAACAAATCTCACAACTTGCACGCGGAAATAAAATTTAAATGCTTTTACGAAAAAGAGTACAATATAGACCCACATAACACACATCACAAGGTAAAATGCCTCACTATTGATAAGCAAAGGTTCGCAAACCCATCAAGTTGGGAGACTTGGTAGAATAATCATCCGACTAGCCACCCTTTTTCATGGAGACTAGCCCCACCCCCCCCCCCTCAAATAACCATCTAGGCTCAACAATATATTATTTTGTTTCGTACATGAATAAGATATTAGTTCCGTTTTCGAGGAAATTAATTTTCAAAATTGAGGTGGACGTGGTGAACTTGTTATTCTGGGTGTTGCCTACTGAAGCTCTCTACAAAATGAGGGTTAAGGTGACCCTAGGGTCATTTTGTCAATAAAACGAGGGTCCAAGGTGACCCTAGGGTCATTTTCTCGATGAATCGATGAAATGAGGGTTAAGGTGACTCTAGGGTCATTTTGTCGATGAATCGATGAAATGAGGGTTAAGATTCCCCTAGGGTCTTTTTGGAGATGAATCCATGGATCTAGGTGACAATTTGAACATATTGACATCACTTTGGTTTAATGGCCTAAACATATAAAATCAAATTATACTAAGCACAAGCACCACATAACATCAAATTGGACTCACATTAATCATTCATCAAGGTTCAAAATTGGATCTAACACCATAGTTCACAAAATACATACTTAATGTACTTGGTTCACAAATTCAAATTAAAGTACTAGATAGATGCTTATCATCTACGTTACAACACTGCTAGATCCAACGACATAGTTCACCAATGCATACTAGAAGCACCCTAATCATCTAAGATACCTTCACCCGCTGAAGCTTCAGCTTTATCTTTTCCTCAGACTTCTGAAGCTCAAAAATGTGATACTGCAATTTATGCCTCTCTTCTGTCAACCTTTCCTTCACCTTCAAATGATTGAACTTCAGATTCCTAATCAAAATGTCTTGAGCACCTGTGAGGTGCTTAAGAGTGTCATACTTTCCCTGTAGCGTATTATTTTCCTCCTCTTTTTTTGACAGCTCCGCCTTCAAGTTACCCACTGAACTGTCTAACTCAGCTATTTTCACATCTACATTGTCCTTCTGCTCCTGCTGATAGCTTAACTCCACATCCCTCTGCTCCTGGGCATCCAAAAGAGCATTCACATTAGCAACTAACTTCTCATAGTTCTCGGGTAGTTTCTTCTTCTCTTCTATGAGCTTGTGAATTGTAAATGAACCCTCAAGATTTATATTGGTCCTAGCTGCCTTGCAATCCTCATACATATCCCATAACTTGGCCAATGTCTTCTCCATTGTGTCTAGTCATTCAAAATCAATCCACTGAACTACTCCATAATTTATGCCTTCCTGTAAGACAAACAATAAACCAATAAAGAATAAGCTAAGTGAGTGGAATCTACAAACTAATAAAAAAGTGGTTCGGTACAACAAGTACAGGACATAGCCACTATTAACATAAACAAACACCACTCATAGTAGTCAGTAGGCAGTATTATAAAGACCACTGAAATCATCGTGTTTATTAAAGACATCAACTGTTAAAGAGGTCCTCGAAGGGTTCTGTATACGAAGCACATGAGACATCCAACGCTAACAAATAAATAATCACCACTGGCAAAGTTCAGTAAACAATTACCATTGGGATAATCTTTTTAATCAAGTAAGAGCAAGCAAAGTTCAGTAAACAATGACCACTGCCATCAACTTTTTAATTAAGTAAGAGCAATCAAAGTTCAGTAAACAAGGCATAAAGCACGAACCACAATAAACACTGAGTGCCATGCACTAATGACAACACAAAGATAAACAAAGACCAAGCACTTAACACAACTAAACAACATGCTAAATTAAGCATTAAGCACTGACCAGATCAAACAATGAGGACCAAGAAGTAAACAGAGCCAATGATCAACTTCCACTAAACAGGTTCTGACGCATACCTTCTCACCAGACCCAGGAAACCTCCTGCGAGCGTGCATCCCTTCAAATGCAACAAAGCGCTCTGCCGGCATGCCGTGTTTGCACAACACATTAACATTTGCGTCAATGCCGCTGAATTCCGATCATACATGGTAACAGGAAGCTATGGGAGCAAACAAAGGAATCTCTAGGTTTCGATCGAGCTCATTCACAAAATCCCCAATTTACTAACCGTAACCTTAACCCTAGCTATCTACCAAACTGACCTTGATGATGCCATCGCGGGAGGAGCTGATGTTCACAACTGAATCCTCAACGGGCTCTCCATCAATCCAAGACACCATGACACAACGAAGCAGCGGGCCGACGGCCGACGGTGGGGCGGCGGCGAGGGAGAAGAACAGGGAGTGAGAGAGGGCGACCCAATGCGAGAGAGTGAGGAGAGAGTGCGACTAAAGTCCCGATTCGAAACGGTTTTGACCAAGCCGACGCGTCAGATGTCACTGTAGCACTGTTAGACAGTGTCAAATCACGCTCATTATGCCACATCACCAAAACCGGGCCCCACTTATCATAATCGAGCTTAGAATGCCCAAACAGGTCAATGCTTTCTGCAAATGATTAATCCCGAAATCAGTGTTTTCTGCAACAAATTTGTTGAAGAGTGTTTTCTACAACCCTACGCTTCGATGTGATGGTTTTTTGCAATTCACTCAGTCTACCTTCGAAGAATGAGTACTTTATCGCTTCAACCATGTGGTTCTTTTTATACCAGTTGGGATGCAACGACCATCAAACTGAATAGCATTTACACTTGTTTTTTTACTACAAGACAAGATAACCTACATCAACCACGGAATTGAAGCGTGAATTTTTATTGTACTAAAATATTGTATGATTTTGATTTGGGATCTTTAAATATTGGTGATGTGCAGCCGCCACACCAACCCCCAACCCAATTCTGTAAATATCAGAGACGTGCTATCTTCAATTTTGGCCCGATATATATCCATCTAGTTGTCGCATGGTCTTCTTTCTATAGCCTTCAACCTAAGCCATCTCTTGGATGTCAATATTAAGGCCCTGTTCGGATCCTCTCCGCTTCACAACTGCAGCTCCCGGATCGGAGGGAGCGGCATCACAGTTGCAGGGAGCGGAGGGAGCGGCAACACAGTTGCAGGGAGCGGCTCAAACCGAGCTCCTCGCGCGGAGCGGAGTTTCAAGATTGGAGAGGTTCCGAACAGGCACTAAGAGGAAGAATATGAAGAAATGACACTTAGAATCTTGGAGTCACACATAGCGTGTTGGGAATAGTAGGCATCCAAGAATATGTTGCATGAAGCTCGAAAACCATGCATCCACGAAATTCTTCTCGTCGTGCTCGGTGATTGGTTCCATCATTATGATGATGATAACATTATCACCGTGGATCCAGAACTCAAACCCCATGAACTTATCCTTCTGCTTCTTCTTTAACTCATCCAGTGCCTCAAGGAACTTATTGTCCATCCCCTCCATCAGTAAGCTTTCCATCCTCATCGTCCTTCGGGGCATCAAAGCCTTCTTGATTATCATCTTTAGACCAAGCAATCTATCTTTTGGTCCGGATGACCACGAGCTCGGCGCTGCCTCCACCGTACTGGGCGAGCAATTTCTTGCCAACATCCTTTCTGACACCTTGCCTCCCCTCCTCGACCAGCCACTGGTACCAGAGACGCTCCAGGTGCGCACTATCCCTCCTTGCGGCACTACTTGCCGCCTTGTCAGCAAACCTGCATCGGCGCTCAACACCACAGAGCAGGAGCGAGGGGTGCTGCAAAAGAAATGGGGGATCTCGCACGACATCGATGGCTAGGCCTCTGATGAAGCCATGATGCAACACTTCCTCAACCTCTTCAAGGACCCCGTTCTTGGTGAACAAATAGAGGCGGTTAAGGCCCTATTCGGTTCCTTTAAGTTGTCCAAGATCAATGCTCCACCCTCCAGGCAACACACGGCGGTCCACAGTCTACGCGACGGGCGAGCTGTAACATGATATCGTTGTCTCTGACAGCAACTGCACCAAGGGCGCATCACCATCTGCCAAAATGATGATGTGCCATCCATGGAGTTGTATCTTTACTTCTAGCCTGCACTAGCCATGTTTTCCCCGTTCTTTCCCTACTATCGTCAGTTCACCGTTCTATTATCTTCAGTGGCAACAACTTCCAGTTATTCCCTCGCCAAACGTACTTCACTACCGAGTTATTTTGGTTCCCATCGGTTGAACACAACTGCATTGTCTTCAACTAGGATGTTCGGGGATTGAACAACCCGCTCGTTGTCTAATCGTTAGAGATATAGCCTCCAAAAACCAATGCCTATGTTGCCTACTTACATGAAACAAAATTTAGTTTTGTTGATCGCCCTCTGATCCTTGAGCTTCTTGGCCCCTCTTTGCCGATTCTTTCTGCTATCTGCCAGCAATGGGAACTAGAAGCGGCATCGTCTTAGCCCTGCTGACCACTATAATGTCCATGTCATGTGGGGCACGTCTTACAGACGTGGGCCGCGCGGCCAGGAGCAGCCGACGGCCGCATCAGGCAAGGCGCAGGCTGGACAGGAGTCCTGATCCGGGCACATTAGTTCCTAGACTAGTTTATTTCGTATAGGTTTCTAGTTTGTTATTAGCCCATGGGGCCTTTATATATCAGATAGTTAGCACCCTTTAGGGATAAGAAATAAAGTTATTTCCTTCTATCTTCCCCTCCCGCATCATAGAGCAGCCAGGCAAAAACCCTAGCGCTCCTATCCCCCGCGACTACGAACTACGTAGTCGAGGTCCTGCTGTCTTGGGCACCGAGGCCCTTGACAACTTGGTATCAGGTTCCAGGCGATCCTCCTCCTCGTCCACGCTCCATCCGCCGGCCGCTTTCCCCCCTGTGTCCGCGCCCAGCTCCCCGACATCGCCACAATCCGCTGCCGCCTCGGTCACTTCCGGCATGGCAGAACCGACCACCACAGATCTGGCTAAGATGATCGAGG
The DNA here is from genome assembly GCF_018294505.1 of Triticum aestivum. Taxonomy (NCBI): domain Eukaryota; kingdom Viridiplantae; phylum Streptophyta; class Magnoliopsida; order Poales; family Poaceae; genus Triticum; species Triticum aestivum. Next base: position 751,811,829 of record NC_057801.1, read on the forward strand.
CCTTGACGGCCACGGTGATGTCCCTGCAGTCGTCCGTCACCGCACTCCAGAAGGACAAGTCCTCCTCTTCGTCCAGCGCTGCCGCCGCCCATGATGGGCAGCACCACAATGATCGGCCGCCCAGGTTCCAGAAGATGGACTTCCCCAAGTTCGACGGCAAGTCTGATCCGCTCGCCTTCATCAACAGATGCGAGTCCTTCTTCCATCAACAACGGATCGCCGAGGAGGAGAAGGTGTGGATGGCGTCCTACAATCTCGAGGGTCCTGCCCAACTATGGTATATGCAGGTCCAGCGAGACGAGGGCACACCTCCGTGGCGCCGCTTCTCCGAGCTGCTCAATCTCCGCTTCGGGCCACCGCTGCGCGCTAACCCGCTGGGCGAACTAATGGCGTGCAAACGCACGACGTCCGTCGTCGACTTCCAGGAGCGGTTTGAGGCACTCCTTCCCCGGGCAGGCACCTTATCCGAGACACAGAAAGTGCAGATCTTCACCGCGGGACTCCAGCCACCCCTCAGCCTCGACGTGGAGATCCATAACCCACAGTCCCTCGCCGTCGCCATGAGCCTCGCCCGCAAATTGGAGCTGCGCGACCAGTGCGCGCTTTCCGCCGCGCCACCGGTGCGTTTTCCACAGAAGGGCATCCTGCCGACACCAGGACCACGCCTCGCGCCCCCCGCTCCGGCCCCACCAGCCGCACCTCAGCAGGGCCACAATCTGTCGGACGGACGCCCAATCAAGCGTCTCTCCCAGACAGAGATGGAGGAACGCCGTCGCCTGGGCCTTTGCTTCAACTGTAACGAGAAGTTTGGCAGGGGCCACAACCGCGTGTGCCAGCGCATCTTTCTCCTCGACTTAGCGCCGGACGACGACGACGACGACGCGGCCTCCGCCACTGATGATGCATCGCGGGCCGACCCTCAAATCTCGCTCCACGCGATCGCCGGCGTGCGCACGAGTGAAACCATGCAGATGCAGATTACTCTCGGAGGTGTCTCCCTCCTCGCCCTGATCGATTCAGGCTCCACCCACAACTTCATCGCCGAAGAGGCGGCCGCTCGTGCTACGTTACCGCCCCCCACCACAGAGAAGATGCGCGTCACGGTGGCCAACGGCGAGCGCGTTCCGTGCCAGGGCGCGTACCGCGTCGTGCCCTTCCGCATCGGCCACGAGGAGTTCGCGGAGGATTTCCTCGCCTTGCCGCTCGCGGGCTACGACATCGTCCTGGGCACGCAGTGGCTGGCATCGCTCGGACCGATCCTGTGGGATTTCCGAGCCCTCTCCATGACATTCTGGCGGCGGGGCCATCGGGTGTGCTGGCACGGCATTGCAGGACCGGACGGGCCAGCCCTAAAATCATGCAGCGGCCGCGACTTCCTGGACGCCATCATCACCGAGTTCGACGGCATCTTCGCCGACCCCTCCGGCGTGCCACCGCCCCGCAGCCGCGATCACGGCATCACCCTGCTACCTGGTTCCGCCCCGGTGGTCGTCCGTCCGTATCGATACCCGGCCGCGCACAAGGACGAGCTGGAGCGTCAGTGCGCCGCCATGCTCGCCCAAGGTATCATCCGTGCGAGTTGTTCCGCATTCTCGTCCCCGGTACTGCTGGTCCGCAAGGCCGACGGGTCCTGGCGCTTCTGCATCGATTATCGCGCCCTGAACGCCATTACTGTCAAGAATGCGTTCCCGATTCCGGTGGTGGACGAACTCCTCGACGAGCTACGGCACGCTCGTTTCTTCACCAAGCTCGATTTACGTTCCGGCTACCACCAGGTGCGGATGCGTGCGGAGGACATCCCGAAGACAGCTTTCCGTACTCATGACGGCCTCTACGAGTTTCTGGTGATGCCGTTCGGACTCTGCAACGCGCCGGCCACGTTCCAGGCCCTCATGAATGATCTGCTGCGGCCATACCTGCGCCGTTTTGTTCTCGTCTTCTTTGACGACATCCTCATTTTCAGCGAGACATGGGCTGACCATCTCCGACATGTGCGCACCGTCTTCACGGTCCTGCACCAGCACCGGCTCTTCGTCAAGCGCTCCAAATGCGCGTTCGCCGTTGAATCAATCGCATACCTGGGTCACACCATCTCCGCTGCAGGCGTGGCCATGGATCCGGAAAAGGTGCAGGCAGTAGCGGACTGGCCGCAACCACGCTCGGCGCGCGCGGTTCGGGGCTTTCTCGGCCTTGCGGGGTACTACCGCAAGTTTGTCAAGGACTTTGGCGTGGTTGCCGCGCCCCTGACGGCCCTCCTTCGCAAGGATGGTTTCTCTTGGTCACCGGAGGCGGCAGCAGCTTTTACCACCCTCAAGACGGCAATCACCACGGCTCCCGTCCTCGCGTTACCGGATTTTACACGGCCGTTCATCGTCGAGTGTGACGCATCGACGTACGGTTTCGGGGCCGTCCTTCTTCAGGACCACCACCCGGTGGCTTTCTTTAGCCGGCCAGCCGCGCCACGTCACCGTTCCCTGGCAGCGTATGAACGGGAACTCATCGGCCTGGTGCTCGCGATTCGCCATTGGAGGCCGTACCTATGGGGGCGTCAATTTGTGGTAAAAACGGATCATTACAGCCTCAAATTTCTGCTTGACCAGCGTTTGGCCACCATCCCGCAGCATCATTGGGTTGGCAAACTCCTGGGATTCGACTTTACAGTGGAGTACAAGGCAGGTAGTACCAACACGGTGGCGGATGCACTTTCCCGCCGTGACACGGAGGAGACGACGATCATGGCGGTCTCAGGGCCTCGTTTCGACTTCATCAATCGCCTCCGGCAAGCGACGTCCACTGATCCGGCGCTCGTCGCACTGCGGGAGGATATCACGGCAGGTGCGCGGCAACAGCCTTGGGCGCTCTCCGACGGCCTCGTTACCTTCAACGGCCGCCTCTACATTCCGCCGTCATCCCCGCTACTCCAGGAGATTCTTAGTGCCGTGCACGATGATGGGCATGAAGGCGTCCTGCGCACATTGCATCGTCTTCGCCGCGATTTCCACGCACCTAACCTTCGCAAGACGGTGCAGGAGTACATCCGCACTTGCGGTACTTGCCAGCGGTACAAGTCCGAGCACTTGCACCCTGCTGGGCTGCTCCTGCCGCTGCCGGTACCCACGGGCGTGTGGACTGACATCGGCATCGACTTCGTGGAAGCGCTTCCTCGAGTAGGCGGGAAGTCTGTCATCCTCACCGTGGTGGATCGCTTCAGCAAGTATTGCCATTTTGTGGCGTTAGCCCACCCATACACGGCAGAGTCAGTGGCACAGGTGTTCTTCGCTGAGGTTGTTCGTCTCCACGGCGTACCACAGTCCATGGTCTCTGACCGCGACCCCGTCTTCACCTCCGCTTTTTGGCAAGAGCTCATGCGCCTCACGGGGACAAAGCTGCACATGACGTCCGCATTTCACCCGCAGTCGGATGGGCAAACGGAGGCTGCTAACAAGATCATTGTGATGTATTTATGGTGTCTTACCGGGGATCGTCCCAAGCAGTGGCTCCGGTGGCTTCCCTGGGCTGAGTACATATACTACACCGCCTACCAGACAGCAACCCAAGAGACTCCGTTCAAGCTTGTGTATGGCCGTGACCCTCCCACTATTCGCTCTTACGAGCCCGGCGACACACGGGTGGCTGCAGTGGCCAGGAGCATGGCTGAGCGCGACGAACTTATCGAGGACGTCCGCTATCGTCTACAACAGGCACAGGCGGTCTATAAGTCCTACTACGACAGACGTCATCGGGACATTCGGCATGAGGTGGGCGATTGGGTTTGGCTTCGCCTTCGACAGCGCGCCGCGTCCTCTCTCAACTTGCCAACCAGGGGCAAGCTCAAGCCACGATTCTATGGGCCGTACCGCATTTCAGAAGTGATCAACGACGTGGCATACCGTCTTGAGCTTCCGGCGCGCTCGCGCCTCCATGACGTGTTCCACGTGGGCCTCCTCAAGAAGTTCTTCGGCATTCCTCCAACTACACCGCCGGGATTGCCTTCGATCCACAACGGGGCGGCTGTTCCAGAACCAGAGCGCGTGACTCGTGCGCGCCTAGCACGCGGCGTTCGCCAGCTACTCGTCCACTGGAAGGGTGAAGCAGCTTCGTCAGCTACATGGGAGGATCTTGACAGTTTCATCGAGCGCTACCCCGCTTTTCAGCTCGAGGACGAGCTGCTCGTCGAGGGGGGGAGAGATGTCCTGTGGGGCACGTCTTACAGACGTGGGCCGCGCGGCCAGGAGCAGCCGACGGCCGCATCAGGCAAGGCGCAGGCTGGACAGGAGTCCTGATCCGGGCACATTAGTTCCTAGACTAGTTTATTTCGTATAGGTTTCTAGTTTGTTATTAGCCCATGGGGCCTTTATATATCAGATAGTTAGCACCCTTTAGGGATAAGAAATAAAGTTATTTCCTTCTATCTTCCCCTCCCGCATCATAGAGCAGCCAGGCAAAAACCCTAGCGCTCCTATCCCCCGCGACTACGAACTACGTAGTCGAGGTCCTGCTGTCTTGGGCACCGAGGCCCTTGACAGTCCAACACTAGCATGTCCAACACTATTTTATCAGCCAACGTTTTGAGGAATGCCTGTGTCGCATCTTGGAGCATATAACTGCAGTTTATGGGCTGGACGAAGACAGTGACAAATTTGCTTTCATTGAAGAACTCAAAGAATTATGCTTGAGCGTGCAACCATTCTAGCTTCCAAATGAACATGTGGTTCTTAAGAATCAGTACTAGTCTACCTTCTTAAGAATCAGTACTTCATCGCTTCAACCATGTGGTTCTCCTTATACCAGATGGGATGCAAGGACCATCAAACTGAATCGCATTTACACTTCAATTTTTTTTCAACTAAAGATAGTCTACAGCAACCATAGGACTGAAGCTCCAATTTTACTGTACTATAAGAAAGTATGATCTTGATTTGAGATCTTTAAATATTTTGTACCCACCACACCAACCTCCAACCCCATTCTGCAAATATAATCATGTGCTATCTTTAACTTTAGCTCGATATATATATCCATCTAGTTGTCATATGGTCTTCTTCATGTAGCCTCCCGGAGTTCCTCCTACACTATCTACCAAATGTTGAGAATTAAGAGGAAAAAGATGAAGCAATGACCCTTAGGATCTTGGAGCTACACACACAGCATCTTGGGAATAGTAGGCATCCAGGAACATGTTCATTGATGCAATGTTATAATTCTTGTGATTGACCTAATTACGACCACTGCAAAAGGAACCAAAAGTAGACAAATAGTTGCTCATGGAGAATGCAGCGTTTCTGGAGGACAGTGAGAGTTGTGTATCGAGAAGACTAGAAGAACACACGAGGCCTGACTTCTTGTTGGCTATGCGAAGTTTCTTTATCCGGGAAGTTTTCTGCTTGTTCGTTGTATTTTTTTCATGGGACGATCCCTATCCCTGTTGTTTGTTCTTTTGTCAGCCTTTTATTTTACAATAAATCAGCCGATGAAGCTACATGTCAATGTAACAAAGCCAATGTAAATTTAGGCAAACTAAAACAGAAAAATAAATAAATAATAAGATGTGCCACCAATAGCAGAGCATGGACAACATACCCAATGATGGAGGAGACAGGAAAGCGGAGCGGCATGACACCTCACAAAAACCTCATGTAGTGCACGTGCCAGAAACAACCTGGGAGAGAATGACCCTCCTGGCCCCGTTCGATTGCCATGCCTCCTTCTATATTCGGCACCCGGATGATTTAAGGGCTGAAAGAACAAAACCACAAAACCATTTCTCGAAGAAGAAAAAAACTGCAAATTTGGCTAATACCGAGACGGAGCTATTGCCATGTGTCGAATGAGACCACCGAACCGAAGCATCAGAACGGTTTCAAGCATCATCTGTCAGCAGGGCAGATCATCAATCAGGATTTATGAACCCCTCGATGAAGAATGAGTTTCTTGACCTAGCTATGTTTTAACCCAAATGAACGAACTGGAGCCCCATTCTGCAGATGCAACTCTCTATTGCTCAATTCAACCATGACCTTCGGTGTACTCCTCGACCAGTAGACAGAATGGGAAAATGCCAGCCAAACTGTACCCAACAGAGGACAGGCAAGCCTCTACAAATCTACAGCAACAACCCAAGAGCGCAAACAGTACATGAAAAATAAATCAACAGCTGAAAACACCTAACATCCAACCGGTGAAATGCTCAAATATCTCACTATGACTAGAGTCGGCACTGTTCCAATAAAAAAGCAGGCAAGCAAACTGAGTTTCAATACAGTACCACAAGGTAGAAATCGTTTTTAGGGGCATCCGAAAATTAACTTCCACCATGTATTATGATAGTGCATACAGGTAATTTTGAGTAGTTTCGGCTGCCCACGTGACCGGCACCGTCGAAACATAACAGAACAGGCTAGTCATAAATACAGAAGTCCTGAAAACCGAGCACGAGCAGTCACCACACAAGGTTCTCAGGCAGAATAATGATATGAGTAATAAAACTAACTAAGAAAAGCACTGTAAGTGTCACTTACAGAGGAAATCCAGACATGTATAAAATACATTCGCATAAGAACAAAATTGTTGATTGACGTCATACAAGAATACATGCAGTACTTGTTTAACAGTCCAGTATAGTCCACACATGTTTTACAGTTGTGATAGCTATCTTTCAGTACTTCAAACTAACATATAGAGAAGGCATCTGCTACCAAAAGTATCCGACTTCAGGTGGATCCAATCATCCACTACATTCCATGTGAAGATCACATATCACAATAAATGAATCATGCAATTAAATAGTAAAATGATCCTACAAGAAACGAGATAATTCCAGTTTAGACTGCAAGATAAAAGTGTCCTACAAGAAACGAGATAATTCCAGTTTAAATGCAACTGCTTACTCAAAAGTCAAAACTCATCATGTCCTTCAGGCTTCTCAAGTGTGACTTACAGCAGAGCTAGGTTATGCATTTGATAAAGTACACTAGGATAACCCAATGACAGAATTGTCAATTCGCGTCATACAAGATACTTACTAGTTGTTTAACACTTTAGTATTGTCCCCACGTGCTCGAGTTTTGATGCTTCTATCTTTCAGTACTTAAAACTAGCATGCAGAGAGGGCATCTGCTACCAAAGGTCTACTATTTTCAGGTCGATTCAGTCGTCTGCTACATACTTCAAAAACTATACAGCCTTAACAGTATTATCTGATTCCAGAAGAAATACCTTAATACATACATAGATCGTTTCAGTGTTGACTGGAGATAAACAAAAGCATCCAGTCGATATTGTTAAAAAAAACTGGACCCATACATCCAGTCCATACTAAGAAATATCCAGTGCAGAAGTTGCAACAAATGCAACAAATTCTCAAAGAGAGACGAATTTATTTAAAAAGACAGCAATAATGGTTCAACAAAACGATCATAATATCCAAGATTTAAGTAGCAGGGTGTTACAACTGCATAGGCTGCTACACAAAGGCAAGTTCAGTCACTAAGTTACTGCAATAGTCAGGACACAGTGCTCAAGTGCCAATAGAAACTATCAGAACTTCATAAATGTCTACCCCAGTCACTGCTGCCCAAATTGAAGACCTAACTCAAATATCATCAGAAACATGGACAATTATGAAGTTGTGGTATGCAGCAGCCAGGCCATTGAACTTCACATTCACATCCAAGTTAACATAGAACACAGCTGAATAGACATTTACTACCCATCCGCCAATGATTGTGAGAACAAGGGAACATGTGGATGAAAAAGAGTCTTGTCGCCACAGGCAGGCAATTCAGCTTTACACTCAGAGCCAAGTTGACATATAAAACGCAGCTGTCTAGAATCCATGTCATATGACATTAGTGTCTTGTCATGTCCACCGACTATAAAAATCAAACTGTGTTCTGGATGCATTGAAATAACACTATAATCATTCGCATACGATGAATACTTTGTTCCAAACAACTGCAAGTGGCTCACATTGTGCTTCAAAGTCCATTTTCCTGTAACCAAGTCGTCAAGAACCCAGATTGATAATTCAGAACCATCAGAATCAGCAGGACTATTTGCAAAATACAACTGTCCCTGTGATGGAAATATGCCATTGATATCATCCGCATAGTACGGTGGCTTAGGAATATGAACAAGTGACCAATTATCTCCTTCCACATCAACAGCTACAATTAAATTATTATAGGCAGCCAAATTAAGGATCCCGTTTAAAAATGAGCCGGGTGAATTCTTGGGTATCGCAAATGGTCCATGCTCAACTGTTTGATATTTCCACGCTCCAGCTTTGGACGAGTAAATTGCTAGTGTTTGGATGCGTCCATAGCACTCGCTTTGCTCGTCCTCGGCTATACCCCAGGCCTCCTCATCTATGAACTCGAATACATGGAAGTGGGAAGTAACGGCCGGGTCAAATCCGAGGCGAGCGACGCTCACCTTGCTGGACCAGTCGGTGGCAGGGAAGGACACCCATTTCTCAGTGGTGGGATTGCAAACAACATAATCCAATTCCAGGGGATCAGCAGCCTTCCAGCAGCGGCAGAGCAGGAGGCCATTGCAGGCGTCCAAGATGTCAAGGCTGTCGCAAGTGGGCAGCAAAGACAGCGAAGGATCTACGAGAGGATAGCGTTGCCGTGACAGCAGATTGGTAAAATAACGAGCCTTCCTGGGGGAGCGGAATGCATTGTAACCTTGGTAGAAGAAGCCGACGACGGACTGCGGCATCTTCTTTCGGTGGTCGCGGTGGGAGATGAGGTTCCGCCAACGCCTGGAGACGCACTTGCAGCAGCATGTTGACTTGTAGGGCACGCGCGAGATGATGTCCACGAGGAGGTCGTCGGTGAGCTTGGCCGTCGGGTCGACCTCCTTCACGCCCTTGGTGTTCTTCTTCTGGGAGCCCGGCGCCATCGCCGCCCGTGGAGATGAGGAGCGGCCGATCTGCTCAGATTGGGGGGCGGAGAGGTCAGAGATTCGTCCTGGCGTTGAGAGAAGCCTGAGGAGAGAGAGGGCCTACCAGGTGCGTGGCGCCCGAACTGTGAAGGAAGGGGCGGCGAGAGCGTCGGCCGCCATCTGCGCCGGCGAACGAGGGTTTGGGCGTGCGCCGGCGGTCAAAGTGGAGAGGACGGGGGAGTAGGGAGGCTGGGCCGTGTGACCTTTTCCCCTTGTGCTGGAACGGGCCGCGCAGTGAAAACGGCTCTTCATTATTAAAAAAAAAACCCAAAATGATAACATGTGGCATGAAGCAATTCCGTCAGACGTTTTTATGGGATCCCTTATATCCAGCATGCCCGGCCAAAGATTCGGCCGATCACGCACGCGTCGTGAGATTAAAAGAAATTCAACGCCCATGTTTGCTCCTGTAGCATGGGGCCCACGCATCGCTTTTGCTGCATCCATCCTTATCTCTTCCACATGAGGTGCTTAGCCATTCTTTTTCCCCAGCACGCCGCACCACTTTTTCTCTCGCATCCTCTCTCCCATCTACTTTTATGAGCTGACCACCAAAGTGTTGCGAGACCACCATTGGTGCCAGAGCAGAGCAGCAACACACGTGTGTGAAAGAGGCGGTAGTGGAGCTGCAACACCGCGGCGATAGGAAGCTACAACCTCGGGTTGGTGGAGTTGCAACCGATGGTGGTTTGAGTTGCATCCGACGGTGCCCTGCCGATAGGGGCGAGCTACAACCGGCTGTTATGGGAGCTGCCGGAGCCAGAAAGCCTCGAACCGTAACCGAGGGGGGACGGGGTCTCTCATCCCTAGAGGACAAGAGTAGGAGCATATGGTCGGACCCGATGTGCGTAATAGCCTGAAGAGAGGCCAAAGGGAACCGAAGTTCCCATTCAGGTGAGACGAATACTCGGTCAAGCACACTAAGGGTAGGGGCAACCTGTCTATTAGTCCAGGTAAATCTTGCCCCGACCCTGTCAAGCTCCAGAAGGCCTAAGTCCGCAACCCAGTCATTAAATCGCCGTATCTCAGCAAGGTCGGCATGTGAGTTACTCTTCTCCGCGGTGGAATGGAGGAGGTTGAAGCCCCCCCCTCCCACCCCCCCACCACCACCGGGAGGGCAGCGGAGGCTATCTTGGTGTGGAGCTCCGCCAAGAAAGCGGCCGAGCGACTATGGTCGGCTGGGCCGTAGACCACGAAGATCTCCCATTGTAGTTCATCTCACGCTCCCGAACCTCCATGCCGATGAAGTGGGATCCATGGTCCATGGATCCCACCTCAAAGGTGGCGTTCTTCACACCTAGAAGGATGCCACCGGAGTGACTCGCCACTCCACTAGATGGCAACCAATGCCACGCAAACAGGTGTCTGCTAAGACGCCCAAGTTCTACCAGAGAGAACTCAGTGCGCATTGTTTCTTGGATCGCTACCACATCTATGGACTCATCGCGCATGTACTCAATGAGTTTCCTGCGGCGGCCATTGTGGCCAAAGCCCCGCAGGTTCCAAAATAGAGCGCGCATGATCACTCACCTAACGAGTCCTCCCTGGACCCTATGGTAGTAGTAGCACTTAGAGCCCGATGATAACCCACAAGTGTAGGGGATCGAAACAGCTTTCGAGGGTAAAGTATTCAACCCAAATTTATTGATTCGACACAAGGGGAGCCAAAGAATATTCTCAAGTATTAGCAGTTGAGTTGCCAATTCAACCACACCAGGATAACTTAGTATCTGCAGCAAAGTATTTAGTAGCAAAGTAGTATGAAAGTAACGATAACAGTGGCAAAGGTAAAGATATCAGTTTTGTAGTAGTTGTAACAGTAGCAACAGAAAAGTAAATAAGCGAAGCACAATATGTGAAAAGCTCGTAGGCATTGGATCAGTGATGGATAATTATGTCGGATGCGATTCCTCATGTAAACGTTATAACATAGGGTGACACAGAACTAGCTCCAGTTCATCAATGTAATGTAGGCATGCATTCCGAATATAGTCATACATGCTTATGGGAAAGAACTTGCATGACATCTTTTGTCCTAGCCTCCCGTGGCAGCGGGGTCCTAGTGGAAACTAAGGGATATTAAGGCCTCCGTTTAATAGAGTACCGGACCAAAGCATTAACACATAGTGAATACATGAACTCCTCAAACTACGGTCATCACCGAGAAGTATCCCGATTATTGTCACTTTGGGATTGTCGGATCATAACACATAATAGGTGACTATAGACTTGCAAGATAGGATCAAGAACTCACATATATTCATGAAAACATAATAGGTTCAGATCTGAAATCATGGCACTCGGGCCCTAGTGACAAGCATTAAGCATAGCAAAGTCATAGCAACATCAATCTCAGAACATAGTGGATACTAGGAATCAAACCCTAACAAAACTAACTTGATTACATGGTAAATCTCATCCAACCCATCATCGTCCAGCAAGCCTACGATGGAATTACTCACGCACGGAGGTGAGCATCATGAAATTGGTGATGGAGGATGGTTGATGATGACGATGGTGACGAATCCCCCTCTCCGGAGCCCCGAACGGACTCCAGATCAGCCCTCCCGAGAGAGATTAGGGCTTGGCGGCGGCTTCGTATCGTAAAATACGATGAAACTTTCTCTCTGATTTTTTTCTCCGTGAAACGGAATATATAGAGTTAGGGTTGAGGTCGGTGGAGCATCACAGGGCCCACGAGACAGGGGCGCGCCCAGGGGGAGGGGGCGTGCCCCCACCCTCGTGGATAGTGTGTGGGCCCCTTGGCCTTGATTCTTTCGCCAGTATTTTTTATATTTTCCAAAAGTTATCTCCGTGGATTTTCAGGTCATTCCGAGAACTTTTATTTTCTGCACAATAAACAACACCATGGTAGTTCTGCTGAAAACAGCGTCAGTCCGGGTTAGTTTCATTCAAATCATGCAATATAGAGTCCAAAACAATGGCAAAAGTGTTTGGAGAAGTAGATACGTTGGAGACGTATCACCCAACGCAACTGGGCAGTGCGGGATCACATCTGACTGCAGATCTCGTCCGGGTCGTTTGCAAAGAGGCCCTGACCACCAACCAGGCAGGGGGTAGGGGGGACCTCCGCGGCTCCTGCTGCCTCGCGAGCATGGGTGGCCGCGAGGTGGCCCTCCAGGACCTCGTTGGCCTGTAGGGACGCAAGCTGCTCTAAGACCGAGCCCTTCTCGCCACGGAAAAATATAACTGAATCGGCTGCGACCTTGGCCAAGTGGCCAAGTGGAACACCAGCGAGTGCAGAGAAAGAATCGTCGCAAATATCATCAGAATCAGTACAAGGATCCTGGGAGTCAGACGGACATACGTCGAGGTTGCGGATGGCGGCCCGCCGCGAGGCCTTCTCCACGGCGGTCGGCGAGGCCCCCTACAGCCGGGGAGCTGCCTCAAGCCGAGCGCTCTTCCGGGCCGACGAGACCGGCGTGGAGGCCGAGAGGGGCCGGCCCCTGGAGTTGGGAGGCCGAGAAGACGCAGGCAAGAGGGCCGTTGCGGGCTCGAGATCCAGGGGAGCAGGCGCCGAGGGGTCCTCACGGACATGGACCAGAGACATGAGCCGCGGGGAGGAAGGAGGACGCACATCCAGGCTCACCCGACTGTTCCCGCTCCCCTCCTCATCAGACGATGACATCAGAGCAGGGAGGAAGGGAGGGGGTAGGGTAGCACTGGGGGGGAGGGCAGTAGCCTCGTCAAGCATGGCTGTGATGGCCTCGACGTCCTCAGGCTCCTCCTCGATGCAGTCATCGCGGGAGCCGAGCCCCGAATAGTGGGTGGACGAGGGGTGGTAGGAGCCGGCTGGAGGGGCATCATCAGGGTCCATTGAGTCATCGTTGGAAGCCTCAGAGCAGGGCGAGCGACTGCGGGAGCGACGGGGGCTGCCCCGAGGAGCAGCGCCCCCTCCTGGGCCCGGCTCAGGGTCAGCTTCGCCCCCAACATCCGGGCTGAGGGGATCAGTGGGAGTCCCACCCTCAACCGAGATACGGAGATCGAAACCGACGTCGTTGAAGAACATCTGAACCATCGTCTTGAGCTTGGAGGGGTAATGTCTGATAACCCACAAGTATAGTGGATCAATTGTAGCCTCTTTCGATAAGTAAGAGTGTCGAACCCAACGAGGAGCTAAAGGTAGAACAAATATTCCCTCAAGTTCTATCAACCACCAATACAATTTTGCGCACGCTTAACGTTAAGTATGAAACCAAAAGTATTGTGTCGGTGTGAGAGGATAGGTTTGCAAGAATATAAAGAGCACGTAAATATAAAATAGGGGCTGTTTAGATAAAGAAGCAATAAAGTTAGTATAGCGACTGCGGAAAAGTGGTGGTAGGAGTTGCGAAATTGTCCCCAAGCAATTGACTACTTTACTAGACCGATAGCAAGTTTTATGTGGGAGAGGCCATTACTAGCATGTCATTCCTAACTTGGAATTCTATGCACTTATGATTGGAACTATTAGCAAGCATCTGCAACTACTAACGTTCATTAAGGTAAAACCCAACCATAGCATTAAGATATATTGGTCCCCCTTCAATCCCGTATGCATCAATTTCTATGCTAGGTTGAAGCTTCTGTCACTCTTGCCCTCCAATACATAGTCCTATCAACATACAACTAACCCTACGGTGTGATCCACGCGCGCGCTCATATGATGGTCACCAAAGGACAGCAACATAACCACAAGCAAATTAAACCAATCATAGCAATTCATCAATTACCAATAGGACAACGAAAATCTACTCAGACATCATAGGATGGCAACACATCATTGGATAATAATATGAAGCATAAAGCACCATGTTCAAGTAGAGGGTACAGCGGGTTGCGGGAGAGTGGACCACTGTAGATAGATGGGGGAAGGTGATGGAGATGTTGGTGAAGACGACTGAGGTGTTGGTGTAGATCGCGCTGATGATGATGGCCCTGATGGCACTCCGACGCCACCGGGAGAGAGGGGGAGAGAGCCCCCCTTCTTCTTCTTCTTCCTTGACCTTCTCCCTAGATGGGAGAAGGATTTCCCCTCTGGTCCATGGTCTCCATGGTGTGAGAGGGGCGAGAGCCCCTCCGAGATTGGATCTGTCTCTCTGTCTCTCTCTGTTTCTGCACTCCTCTGCGTTCCAGATTCTGCCTTCCACCGTTTTTTATATTCCCGGAGATCCGTAACTCCGATTGGATTGAAACTTTGAACATGATTTTTCTGGATATTAGCTTTCTTGCGGCGAAAGAAGGGCAACAACCGCCTTACGGGGTGTCCACGAGGGTCAGGGGCGCGCCCCTGCCTCGTGGGCCCCTCGAGCATCGTCTCACATTGATTCCACTTCCCAAAATTCACATTTATTCCATAAAAAATCTTCGTCAGTTTTTATTCTGTTTGGACTTCGTTTGATATGGATTTTCCACGAAACAAAAAACATGCAACAAACATGAACTGGCACTGGGCACTAGATCAATATGTTAGTCCCAAAAATAGTATAAAAAGTTGCCAAAAGTATATGAAAGTTGTATAATATTGGCATGGAACAATCAAAAATTATAGATACGACGGAGACGTATCAGCATCCCTAAGCTTAATTCCTGCTCATCCTCGAGTAGGTAAATGATAAAAAAGATAATTTTTGATGTGGAATGCTACCTAGCATAATCTTGATCATATAATCTAATCATGGCATGAATATTAAGACATGAGTGATTCAAAGCAATAGTCTATCATTTGACATGAAGACAATAATACTTCAAGCATACTAATAAAGCAATTATGTCTTATCAAAATAACATAGCCAAAGAAAGCTTATCCCTACAAAATCATATAGTTTGGCCATGCTTCATTTTCGTCAAACAAAATGCTCCCATCATGCACACTACAAAAAAATACACTTCCGTGATGATACGTGTTTGTCACAGTAGGTCGCATTTTCTGTCATGCATGTACATCCATGACGATTTTATGACAGAATCAAGATAGTCATACCTGTGTTGTCATAGAAGTGTTCCATGACATTACCAAAATTATCATCACGGAAGTGTCCACTTCCATGACGATAAATCGCGCGTCACAAAAGTTCTTTCGTCAAGGGTGACCGACACGTGGCATCCACCGTAACGGAACGCAGTTAAGCTATCGGGTCGGGTTTTGGATCCGATAACCCGTTAACAGCCTCGACCAATGGGGATTTTCCACGTGTAAAATCATCATTGGCTGGAGGAAACACGTGTCGGCTCATCATTGGGACAGATGTCATCCACTCACTAGACAGAAGGCGCCTATGATACGTCGACACGTGGCACGGCCCAACAGTGGCCCATTCATGTGAAAAGGCCGGCCCATTTGACTTGATCAAAAGCTGGCGGGCCGGCCCATGGAAAGCCTGTTAACGACATGTTAGCATATAGCCCATTTACAGCCCGCTAACGCAAGGCCCGTTACGCCCTATGCGAATTAGGCCCAATAGCGTCATCTGGGCCATCCAATATGATTCCAGCCTATTTTCACTTCTGGCCCATGTATAGCCCATGACGTCTTTCGGCCCATATGAGGCACTTTGTAACTCTTGGCCCATTAGCGGCCCGTGCTGAAACTGGCCCGTAATGAACCGTGTATTACTTTACACCCATTAACAGCCCGCGGTGAAACTGGCCCGTAATGAACAGTGTAACACTTTATACCCATTAACGGGTTGCTATTCGTTATTCCCTTGGGCCGTTTCCAGCCCAAGTTAACTTTCGGCCTTCCGAGGGCCCATTTATTCTTGGGCTCATTTGCAGCATTCGGTTACTTACGACCCGTTACTGTCATTTTCTACTTGTGGGCCAAATTCAGCCAATCGTTACAGTCGGCCCGTTTGTGGACCGCTAGTCTGTTGGGCCATTTTCATAGCATCACCAAATACGGCCTATTAATGGCCCGTTATGGTCAGCCCATAAAACGTACGATTTCCATTAAAGGCCCGTCTACGGCCCATTAAAGGCCCGTACAAGACCCATAAATGAGTCGGCGGCCCATGGATCCTACGAGACGTAGAAGGCCCATGGATCCGACGGCCCGTAGAAGGCCCATGGATCCGATGGCCCATGAAGGGCCATGGTCGGGCGAGTTGGCCCCCGTTTGAACGATATAGCATATTCAAAGAATTATCCTACTCAATACTATCACCTCTAAAAAGCATACACTATACAACAAAGAGATCAAGGCATAGAAAGGTAGAATAATCCTACACTATACAATAAAGAAATTACAGCCGATTATACCCACTGGGCATTATGGTTCGGCACAGGTGATAATGAAGCATACACAAACAGCAAATTACATACACTGGGCAAATACAACTCATACATCATGGACGCGCATCAACTTAACTCCATTTGAACTATAATCTCTTCAGAAAATAGGATTGGCCAGATTCAGATAGCACAAATTTCAGTCTGCAAAATCTCCAATTCCTTCATGGTTACCTCGGTGTCTTGTTTCATTTTTTTTTGACTCCTGCATCTAATACCTGCATGTCCAGTCTCAACTTGTTGATTATACATTGACAATCATGTACATGTTGTCTTGCCACCTCTAGTTGATGCTCGAGAACACCAGCACATTCCAATTCCAATCCATAATCATTCGGTAATGGCCATGCCGCACTGCTCGCAGATTTTTGTGTTGATGTCACTTCATCCTGAAATGTTTCTGTAAGTACACATGACTAGGGCAAAAATATAGTTACAACAGTGAAGCGAATAAGACACTATTTTGTAGTACATGGCAAAACAGGACTAACAATAATGTTACATGTCACTTTCACAAAAAAATGGTACACGTCATGAAGCATAAGCAGGTGATATTTTAAAAATTATAAAAAAATAGTCTGTGCAGCCTGCATACAAAAATCCCTCTTAGCTCACCAGAGGAGCATGATGTTGGGGCCCAATCAAAAACACAGACAAGTTACAAATTTAGACAGCATGTTGCGTATAAGTAAGCAAGCAGTTGGCGATTCTGTACCTCAATTAAAGTCTTAGGGAGCATAATGAACAGCAGAGGGTTTCATACAATCATACTACAGCAGGCAAAAATATGCAATCATTAGCGTAGTATAAACTAGATTGTGAGCCTCATGCAATAATAGTTGGTTAATAGACTTCAAAGCTTCAGACACACTTCAGCAAAGTAATTAAATGGTAAGGCCTTTAATTATGTCAACTAATAGTGATACAAGTACTGAACATCAGGCATGATTATTTGAGCATCTCATTAACTGAGGACAAATAAAGCAATTGAAAAGAGAAAATTAACTATGCCTTAAACAAACAAGGAATTGAACTGTTGAGTTGCATACAGTGACTTAGCTTGGCAGGTTGAAGAGGCTCAGCGCAGCTCCTACTTCTCTTGCAAAGCTCCTTCCTAACATCTTGTACTTGGAAATCCTCAATCTTATCTTCATTGCACCCCCTCTGCAAGGTGACACAAACTAGTTACTCGTCTCCTTGGAAGATAAATATGCATACTTTCCAGTCTGTGAACACAAAAGGATGAGATTATAACAAACAACACCACATAATGAAACATACCGCATCTCTTGCACTTGCACACAATGAAATGAGCATTTACTATGTCTGCACTATGTAAAAACTAGGCATACCTTCGAACTGGATCTCCAGGTACTCTTGAAGAGCCTACTGTAGTGTACAACCAAACCTTTATGTCACCTATGAGTTAGACAAGGCCCCACTACAGCAGCCCTTAGTGTTTAAATCGTTGACAAGCTCTGTTAGAGTGTTAGGTCAAGAACAACAAGTAATCAAAGCAAACAGTCCTAGTATGGCTAGCTGATGCAAACAAGCAATTGAACAGACGTGTGAGTAAATCTTACATATCAAGAAAAGAAGCAAAGAAGGAGGCTTAAAGACCATCACTTGACTGACCAGATTTAAGGGGCATTTAAACATCATGTGCAACGTATGAACTAACATAAACATTGCATATTCCAGATTCTACAATGGAATGCACATGTATTAGGTTATGCCATGTATGATGATGCCTAAATATACAGATAGCAGGCAGGAGTAATTCATCATTGCACACACAATTGAATTGCAGGTTAAGGGCCAGTTCGATTCCGCCTTTTCAGGGCATATTGTCAAAATAAGCCATAAAAGATGTAAAGAAGTCATTTTTGAGTTATGGGCTTGGGCTTAACTAATTTCGCTTTGGAGGGGGGTGTTTCGGGTAGAACCTCACTAAAAATTGAAGGGAAGGGGAATAGTGAAATGACTCTGTTGTCTGCCTATATTACACTCAAAATGCAACTGCTGATGCACGTGTCACACCTGACCCTCAAGTAAAAATAAACACGCAAGCATTCATTGCCCTGCCCGCTTGCATCTCCTCTCACCTTTCCCTCTACCTCGATCCCCTGCCTGCAACACTAGGGTTCCTCCAGCGAGCCGTCACCACTGGTCCCATCTGGCCTGGTCCTCGACGATGCTATGTCCAGCTAGGCTACATGGCCGGTGGGTAGGGGCAAATCTCCCTGGCTGCTCCTCCCTCTGGCACCGCCCCTCATTCTCATGGTCTCCAGCAGCTGCTCCACTATGGTTTGTCCAACGCACTACTCCGGCGGACGCTGCACAACTACGGCTGAAGCCACACTGCGGTAGAAGGCACCTTATTCCCCAACCCCTCCTCCCAGGCCATGGCCTTGAGGTGCTGTTGAAGGATGAGCTCATCCAACAAGGTGAGGATCTCCTCTGATTTTTTGCCAAATTTCCATTCTGATCCACTATACGATGTGAGCTGCTTCTACTGCTGCTATATGATGCATTGCTATGAGCTGCTCCTGCTGCTGCTATATGATGAATTGCTGTGAGCTGCTGCTGCTGTATGATGACTTGCTATGAGCTGCTGCTGCTGCTATATGATGAATTGCTATGAGCTGCTGCTGCTGCTATATGATGAGTTGCTACAAGCTACTCCTGCTGCTGCTATATGATGAATTGCTATGATCTGCTCCTGCTGCTGATATATGATGAATTGCCATGAGC
This sequence comes from Triticum aestivum, assembly GCF_018294505.1. Lineage (NCBI taxonomy): Eukaryota > Viridiplantae > Streptophyta > Magnoliopsida > Poales > Poaceae > Triticum > Triticum aestivum. The sequence goes on from NC_057801.1 coordinate 751,830,819, forward strand.
TGCTCCTGCTGGTGCTATATGATGAATTGCTATGAGCTGCTGCTGATATATGATGAACTAGCGGTGTGACCCGCGCATTTGCGCGGCTAGATTTTTTATTTATGTGGTGTATTTTATTTTTATGCTTAGTTCTTGGTTTGTTATTAGATATAAATTCAAACTGTAGAAATAAGGGTACCAAATAACATCATACGTAGTTGATCTGATACTCCCTCCATATCATAAATAAGGGACATTTCAGATATGCCTTATGTCAAACTATTTAAACTTTGATCATGAATATCATTTTAATTATTATATCTTGTGGACATCTATATATAGATGTATCTCACAAATTTTTTGTATAGTATTAAAATTTTATAGTTTATCAGTATGTTATAATATAAGTTAATGGGCAAATTTACATCTTGCAGACCATGTCAATGCCCAGAATGCCATTTTCATGTGATATGGAGCACACTATTTGGATCTTGTGGTCCATGTATTGCTATGCAAAATTGTAGATGTCTATATTTCAGCAAATTTTAAAATAAGTTTCTACCAAAAAATAAATCAAAAATGTCAAAAACCCCTTAGGTCTCGTGTTGTGTTTGTTTGCTACCATCAATATCATTTGTTTGCTTCGCCATGTCTCCAGAAGTCTTCACATTAATCCAGTAATCCATAATAAAAATATGAGAGAATTTATATCTTGCACACTCTCATCAGACTTATGTCCAAGGATTCCCATATTGTTTTACATTGTCCTGTACTAATCTGAGCACAGTTACATGACCCATTTCTTCAAACCCTATTGCTGAAGTGATGGCATTTTTTGTTGTGTTTTTTTCATAAAGTGTGTCCAATCAAGCAATACCATATTTGCATAACCATATTATTATTCTTAGCTTGCATCATGCATGTCATGTATGGGATTCTTGGACATGCAGATGCTATCTGGTTCTTTCCTATCTACCACTTCTCTACTGTTGTGAATGGAAAGAAGTTCTTGAGTGATCTCCAGGTCATGCATCTCTACTCCCATCTCTGATTTGTGCCATCTATATTTTTTTGTACTGCCGAATATATATGTGTTGATACCTTTAGAGAGAATTGCATGCCTTTTTGTTATTATTCCACAATTCCGCACATGGTTATTTCAATTTTCCCCCTTCTTTGTACCGTTTTTAAACTCAAGATATACATATTGATACCTTCCAACAAAACAACATTATTTTTATTTTTACTCAAATTTGGATACTGGTACTATCAACATTTGCATTGGGTGTTGACAATGTTCCTATGTTCTTATAATGGTTTTGTATAGAATTAGAGTTGTACTCTTAATAAAATTTTAATTTCCACTACAAATTATTCCAAAATTTAGGTTTTTTTACCATACCATGTGTAGAAATCAAATTAGTAGTATCACTTTAAAAAGTATAACCTAAATATGGTTGTATTATTTTTTATTCCCAGTTTAACCAAATTAGTCAAAGTAAGTCTTCAGGCTCAAACACTCATAAAAATTATGCAGCTACATTGAGTTTATAATACACATCGCTGCTAGATGTAATTCATGCATGTTCATTGATTATAGATTATGCACGTTCGTAGATTATAGATTGTACGCGTTCATAGATTATAGCCATCTTATGTAGATTTATTTCAATTTATATTCTCAACCCATATAGTGTTGGTTTTGTCTAATAGCCAGCCCAAATGGCCTCTTATCGCCCAACAGAACATGCACCAAATTTATTTTTTATTCTCCCTTTTTATCGGTAATTGGAGCTAGCCAAAGCCATTGGCTATAATCAGTTTGGTAGGGCCGTATTGCATTTTTATAGGTAAACATCCTTTGGTTGTCTATGTTGGGATTTTTTGTCATGGATTCCGTTTGTTTTATGAACAATATTTTGGTTTTTTTGGATTCCTATTGTTTTGCCTGGGAAGTTTCCGGTTGGAATTTTTCCCCGACTGGTTAGTTGATATTATATTTGTACGCATTATGTTTTGTTGTACCTCATATTTGTCAGATGGTAAATATTGTCCTGCATAATTTTTTAGATCATTTAATCTTGACCATTATAACCTAAATCAATAATCAATGGATAATGTACGTATTGTTTTTTGTTGTATCTTCTATTTGTGCAATGCTAAAAATTGCAAATAATATTGTTGTACTTAATTAATATAGCAGTACTTGTTTATCCTATCAAGGTTCATCTATTTTGGCTGATCAAGTCCTGGCCAAGAGTGATCTGGGTGTGTGTGTAGTAATAGCTTGGCCAACATGGGCTGCGGGGCTAGCCCTTTTTCCCTGAGGAAGAGTTGTTGTCTTCTATGTTTGTCCGTAATTAGTATTTTAACCGGAGACTGATTGTATGTCCCTTGCAAGTGTCCTTCTCTAATATGTGATGGCGTTTGTAGTTTTTCATCGTATATTTTTTAAACAATGAAAGTGGCCGTGTCCATCTCATATTTCTAATTACGACGTGTCTTTTCTCCTTCCGTACATGTATAACCGGGCATAATTTTGATATGTTGTGATCTGATTGTCTTGGATGTAACTTTTTAAATATAAAAAATATGTGACTTGGATGAAAGATGTGCCGAACTGTTTTTACGTGCCAGGCCAAATTGTTTGTATGCAACCATATTTGTATGTAACGCTACATCTTTTCATCTTAACCGCTAATATATAAAATAGACGATCATGATAATTTAATATATGTGGACGAACGTGATGGCTTGTGTGTCGGCTCGGTGGTTATGCAATTTTGGAATTGTTTTTCTAATTCTCGATCGCATTAAGATCATCGGTGGGTAAGTGTTTGAATTTAGGAGAAACAATTTTTATTACATAGATAAAGGTATCCATGTCTACAAAAGTGATTGAGATCTTAGAAATATTAGACAACTACTATTTGTTTTACGTGTGAGATGTATTCTCTTTTTAATAAGAGCATCATTACAATTTTTTTTTACAATATTCTACATTTGTTTCTGAGTTGGACATATATACATTTACTATACATAGTTTAGTCCTAACCAAATAAGAAGCATAAGTCTTTCCAACGTTTCTAGTGAACCAATATGTTAATATCTTGTGCTACCTATACGGACATTACAGTTATTTACATCTATATTTGAGAAATGACTATTCATAATTGTGGGCAGATAAAGCCGGAACCTCTCCCCAATGCCGTTGATCAAACTTTTTCAATAGAACTAATTTATACCTTTTGCTGACACTTTTTTACTTATATTTTTTTGAAAGCAACTATTTATAAATTTCCATAGATAGAGGTTAAACCTTGGCCTTAATGATGGCGATCTAGTTGATCAACCTTTTCCAATAGAACTAATTTACATCTTTGAATTATTTTCTTGTAAACCAAAACATACTGAGCGTGCATAGCTTTTTTAAATAATTAGTTGGGTGACCCGTGCATCCGCACACCTTAGATTTTCATTCCTTTTGTTACGTTTATTCATGTATATTATATTAGATTTGATACACAGACACACCATTACAATTTTTTCATAATATTTAAACTGCTAATTTATATTTATTCGTTATTCCGAATAGCATAAACTATACTATTTAGAATTATTATTTTTACTTCATTAGAGAACAAAAATTGTTAGCTTGTGTAAAGTGTATTTCACTGGCAATATTACTATTACTTATATTGTTTGACAACATGTCTTACAATTAAGACATGTTTGAAAAATACATTGGTGTTTGCCTTTGTAGTTAGATTAGCATAACATATATACATTGTAATTTTCCGGACTCTATCACTTATATTCGTTTTTTATAGAAGTTCACATCAAATAATTACATGCCGGCTATTTGCCCATTTGTATCAACTTTACATGTGGGCGCGGCTAGTTTTTTCTATTCCATGACCGGTTGTGCAAACTCCACCACGCTCGACGACAATATTTTCTATGCTCAATCATCAGGTTCGCGGCTTTGTTCTGGAAAATCTAACATCATTCTGCTTCCTCATGCTTGTTACTCTTCCTAGTATTTTGCTAGCAGGCTTTGACTATCCTCCCTCAACTCCTAAAGGATACATCTCAGTGTTAGTTGTCACTACGGGACATAGTTGTTGTCATGTGTCGCAGAGTTATTCTTTTTGTTAAATTTTGTCTTCTTTAAATGATGTATTTCGTCCAGACTATAAGTTGTATGAGGCATCATCATCTCACTCAAAATAATAGGACGATGTTGTTAATCCACATATTTTCCCTAAACAATAGCATGCATGCCTGGTATGCATCTCATTTTATTTTCTCAACCAAAATTTATAAGTTGTTCATATGTAGGAAAATGTACATAAAAATAAAGACGTAACTCATACAAATTTGCAACTTCTGTACTAAGGAGTGCCACCGAAATCTAAAACTGCACGTGTGTCCTTTTTTTTAGTTGGCACATCTGTTCTTGTTGTACATGATTTCTTACATTTACTTTGTTTCTTTCTTGGGGTAATTAATTTCCTATTTTTTCTGGAGTCGAAGGCTTACACGTCTTGTTTATAGCAAGACAAATATGTACTTATTTTTTTGCAGGTTGAAATATGGACATATTTTTTCTTTTAACAGCCGAATCCGATCGGTACTCTCCTTTTTTGCATGTGAATCCGATCGGTACTCTGAATGTGGACTAAAAAAAACTGTTCGGTCTGATAAGGAAACTGCCGGCTTGTCCTTGTGTCAGGAAAGTTACTTTTGCTTTTCACAATATTATACACGTCACAGGTTGTAGCAGTTGCACCTTAAATTAATATAATATACGTGACTTTGACTGTGTCCTTCTCATGCACGAATGCACTTTTCCTTTGTAGATACAATGACCGTGGCAGTTTTTTTTTTCTTTTTTTGAGTGGACCGTGACAGATTTTGGATGTGCATAGATGCTTGTAGTAGAAAATATTTGTATGTAACGCTATATCTTTAAATCTTGACCGTGTATATCTAAATCTTTACTGTCGAGATAATTATAACTGCGTGGATAAACGTGATGGCTTGTTTGACTTTTGTTTTAATTATATAATAGATAGATTGCAGACTACTGCTGCTGTATGATGAGTTGCTATGAGCTGCTACTGCTGCTATATGATGCCTTCAGGTGGTGCTATATGATAATAACCAGCCACTTGGACCATCGAATTTCAATAAATAATTGTTCTTCATTTAAATGTGGGTCATGCGTTCTTCGTTTAAATTAGACAATGGGGTCTCTATGGAAAATATTGACCAAAGTAGATTGTGCAAAGTAGATGGTATCTTTGTATTTGCATTTTGAGCAAATAGTGATGGTTTGTTTTCCTATCATACTAATTACTGCACTGGGTTCAATTTGTGATATTTGCAAGTCAAATTAATTTCCATATGGGCAGCAAAAGGAAAAATATATATTGCAATCTAGACTTTCCACTGATCATACCAAAGATAAGCTGGAAACGCAATGAAAAGAACTGGTTGGCTTATTACATGGAGCTTATATTCACAGGTGCTTATTTTCTTAGGATAACTCGTAATAACTGTCCCTAAGAAACTTGGCTAATGGAACTGGCATACAAATAACATGTCACGATGATTGCAATGGAGGAGTGACGTACCATATACACTGTATAGGCTCACCGCTGCCTCTCCTTTTTTTGCGATGTTCCATGAAATTGCGACATACATCTTGTACTTTTTCATTGTGTAACCCTATCTGCAAGTTGACATGGCTAATTTCAGACATCTCTACATGATACTACATTGCGCATATTTAAACCAACAATTAACGATTGTGTGCATACCATAAACTAGCCATGACTCTGTATGCTGGACTAGCAGGCACTCTAAGGGAGCCTAATGTAGTGCACTGGAATTCGTACATGCCACCTACGATTTTGTGTAAGGTACTACCCCTGTTCCTAAATATATGTCTTTGTAGAGATTCCAGTATGGGCCACATACAGATGTATATAGATGCATTTTCGAGTGTAGATTCACTCATTTTGCTCCGTATGTAGCCTACAGTGGAATCTCTAGAAAGACTTATATTTAGGAACAGAGGTACGAGGTAGTATCATGTATGACATCTACATATCTAATTTAGCAGCCAGTGATAGAAATCATTGTCTGCACAAAGGGATTACTAGTCGAAAATCCTAGCAAAGCACGTTGACAGGAACAGAACAAAACAAGAGAGAGACGCGCTTACAAGATCATAGCAATGCCTCAGTCCAGGATCTTGGTTGGCCAAGCTGTTAGATCCAGAAGAAACATCGTCCTTATAGTTTTTGCCAGCTGCATAACAGGTAACAGCGACCGGTTAGTATATTTGAAGTACATCGGGCAGGTGATGCTGAACGGGTTTAAAGGTGACAAGTACCTAGGTCGTGGTGGGTGCTTGGCATCTCTCCAGACAGTGGGAATCAGGTTAGAAACGTCGAGGATGATGATGCTGCGCTGGCTATCGGGGTCCGGTAAGGAGATCTAGAGCCGTCGAGTAGGGTCTTTGTGGAGCGGCTCCGCTAGGGTGGACTACGGTGTGGGTGAAGCGGATCTGTGGCCGTGGACGAGGGCGTAGGTGAAGCTACTCCGGTGGTTGGGTTAAGGATGGTGTCGACGACGCGGATCTGCGACCGTGGATGGGGCGTCAGAAGCTGCTCCGGTGGTTGGGTTAAGGATGGTGTCGACGATGCGGATCTGCGGCCGTGGACGGGGAGTGAGAAGCTGCTCCGGTGGTTGGGTTAAGGGTGGTGTCGACGATGCGGATCTGCGGCCGTGGACGGGGCGTCAGAAGCTGCTCCGGTAGGTTGGATGAGGGTGCGAGGAAGCAGATCTGAGGCCGTGGACTTGTGAATTAGCAAAGCGGCCCCGGTAGGGTTGAGAATGGTATAGGCGAAGCTACTCCAGTAGGGTTGACGATGGTGTCGGCGAAGCGGCTCCGGTAGGGTTGAGGAAGGTGTCGGCAAAGCGGCTCCGGTAGGGGTGAGGAAGGTGGCGGTGAAGAGGATCAGAGGCCGTCGACGGGGCATCGATGGGGCGGATCCGGGGGGTGTGGACGAAGCGTCTCCGGTGGGGAGTACGAATGAGCCGCTGCAGATGCGCGGCGGTTGACGAGAGTATAGGCGAAGAAGATCCGGCGCCGTGGACAAGGCCAACACTGAATGGGTTGTGGTACATTGGTGGATGAGCTATCAACTTGTTTCTAGGGGAGGTGGGAGGGGTAGATGCGGCCGCAGAAGCAGATCCGGCGAGGTAGACGCCGCTGGCAGTGAATGGGCTATGGTACGTCGGTGGATGAGCAGTCTAGGGTTTCGAGAGGGGAGGGGAAAAAGGGCGATGAAGTACGGACGGCGTGATGTAAGATGCTCTGGTGCTGTGGAGTTAGTCGTTTTTGCGGGAGGGGGAGAGGAAATGGGGGTGTCATGTAGTGGGGGGAACCGGAAGTTACCAAAGCAGCCCCGACCTATCATGTAGATGAGGGCGGTATTGTAACTGTTGGTATCCGTGCACCAAGGACAAAAGGGGGATTTCACATGCTAATGACTAAGGTGGTGGAAATTTTAGAAGGAGGCAGGAGATTTTGCCGCCCGCGGGATCGTTCGTATCCAGTTTCAACTAATTTTGGACCGTGCTAGCGGGAAGGTCATGCTAGACTATGTACACGGGGCACGCGTCAGAAGTTAATAACTGGTGTGAAGTCCACCCCAGAAAAAAAGACAATAACTCGGGATTGATGCGCCGATAACTTGGACATCACACGGGCGCGGCCAATCGTACGGGTGTAGTGGCGTGTTCACAAAAAAAGGGATCAAACGCTCAGCCTATGTATTTCTCGTGTAAATAGATAATTTAGTGCCATTGGTTATTTACTTTAAACATAATGCATTGACGTGTTAGTGTAGAGGTGCACCAAAAGAAATGGATATTGTAGTCAGCTACTTAAAAGTGTTACCTCATATGATTACATAGCCTCCATTTCATAAATTGCGTACCCGTTGAATTCATATATGAATATTACATATATTACTTCAAAATAGAAACTTAAATCATCCAAGACTAATGAATTTAAATGCAAGAGTAACAATGGTGCATGTACATGATAGCTACATTGATTGTTTGAAGAAACATCACTGTAACTTTGGCATGCACAATTGAAAAGGTTTATTTAAATAGAAAAAATGTGATATGTGAGTGTCCAATCTTTATAGCGTTGAATCGATATTGTACCTTTGGCCATGATACGAAGTAGATATTGACTTATGTTCAAGCGATGCACGTCCACGATCGCTAGATAGTGATACGTGAATGAATTGTGCAATCTCTCTCACACGCATACATATCTCATTTCCCTGTGGGCATCACACACGCGCACTTCGTGTATTTCTCTCCCTCCGCCAGGGTTAAATTCGTCTTTCTACCCTGTCCTACAAGTCTCGCACACAGAAACACACACGCTCTCTATGTCTAACACGCCCACCCCTTTAATTCCACCCACCCACAGCCACTAATGTCTCAAAGTATAATAATGTCTCTCACACATATGCTATCTATCTATCCCTTAATATAGCTAGATATGTGTCACAAAAACTTCTCCTCCCTACTAGCAAGATGCCCATGCGTTGCACGAAACATCAAGATGCATTTGTATGAGAAGTTTATCTTGTGGGAGAAAAGGATGAACGAGGGAATGCCTTATTTGCAAATGCGGAGAGGGGTGTGGCTATCTTTTTACAAAATTGCCATATTTTCCTTCCTGTCCGTCGGATACAAATCGCTGTCCGTCGGATACAAATCGGATGGCCTATATTGCAGGATGGCAGGAACACCATCATCACCAACTCTGTTTTTTTATAAGAGTAGAGATATGTGAGTGTCACTGCACCCCCCCACACCACACCTACACTTCTCAACACCGAAGGAGTAGGGTGACACCTCGATCTTGATACTAATCTATCGACTGGCTTCTCTCTCAAACACACACACACACACACTGCCTGGCACCGAAGGAGTAGGGTGACACCTCGATCTTGATGCTAATCTATCGACTGGATTCTCTCTCAAACACACACACACACACACACTACCCGGCACTGAAGGAGTAGGGTGGCATATCGATCTTAATAATAATCTATCTACTCCTCTTTCAAACACACACACACATACTCGCTAGTTGTGCCTCTGTGCCTACCGCGCACACTCTCGATACGTCTTTCTCTCCCTCCCCCCCCCCAACAATGACAACAAAAGGGTGACAACTCAATCTGATCATAATCTATCAATTGGTTTCTCTCTCAAACATTGTGTCTCGGTGCCTCGCTCGGTAGCCCCCTCGATATGTAGACTTCTCGCGCGCGCACAACTGTAGTGACGATGACGCTGAACCCAGTGTGCCTTGTTTTTACTGGCCTCATGTGATAGTTTTCACCCTGTTTTCTGTTAATTAACAAGGAAACCTTTTCTTTGTTACTACTAATGAATCTGAAATCATTCGGGAAGACATAAAATATATCACTTCAACCCAATTATCGCAGCAACTATTTTAAAAGAAATTAGCTAGCTGCCCGTGCGTTGCACGGAACATCAAGATGCATTTGTATGAGTAGTTTATCTTGTGAGAGAAAAGGTTGAACGAGGGAAGGCCTTATTTGCGAACGTGGAGAGACATGTGGGTATATTTTTGCAAAATTGCCATAATTTCTTTCCTATTCGTTAAATATAAATCCGACGGCCTATATTGCTGGATGTCACGCACACCATCATCACCAACTCTGTTTTCTACTCCCTCCGTCCGAAAATACTTGTCATCAAAATGGATAACAAGAGATGTATCTAAAACTAAAATACGTCTAGATACATTTCCTTTTATCCATTTTGATGACAAGTATTTTCGGACAGAGGAAGTATTTGCCTTTTTAGAGATTTCAACAAGTGACTATGACCGGACCTTACCAACATACTCAAAAAAGTATTCCATAATTTTGATGTTACCCTCTTTTCTTGGCAGTGCAGTACCATCTGGATACCTCATAAATAAATCAAGGACAAATCTGACACCTTCCTGAAAAGACATATGTAGCAAAATGAGTGAATCTACACTCTAAAATATGTCTGCATACACATCCGTATGTGGTAATCCATTTGAAATCTGAAAAAGAAAAATATTTAGGAACGAATGGAGTATATATAGGAGTAGACATGGAGATATATCTCCAGCATGGTTGGTTAGCGCCGGATGCTCTCAACGCGATGACATGAGTTCGAATTCTGTCTTTTAACTTTAGATTTTTATATTATATATTACTCTACTTATTTAATATATACTTCTTTCGCTACTGTACTGACAGTGGAACCCACAGAGTACTTAGAATATAAGATTAAGGATGGACTTGTTTCTTTTTAACTTTCTGTACGAAGCTGTAGCCACCCTGCAAGTCACGTGTACACTGTACATGCAATTAACTTTTTATAGAGGGACAATCATACAGGCAATTAACTCGAATGGATTGGATGTCACTCTATTATTTCCAGCATAAAGAGCATCTCCAACGGCAGTTGGCAAATTTCCTCCCGCTTCCTTCCGTGGAGGACGACATCAAACGCCAGCGGCATACGTTTTTACAACTCTAACCAACCAGATGAATTTCGTGCAAACACGGACTCATTTCATATAAGCATGAAGGATTTCATATAAAAAGCCGGATCTTCATATAAACATGATGGGTTTCATTACATTTACATGAACTAAGAGGTGCCAATCCGGCTCTCTTGTATAATTAATACTCCCTCCGTCCAGAAATACTTGTCCTAGAAATGGATGTATCTAGACTTATTTTAGTTCTAAATGTCCGCCCACGGATCCCTTTGTCTTCCTCATGTCCGTAAGACACTTGCGGGGTCGACGAAGGTCCTCGGAAGAGACGAAGCAGCAAAGAAACCACCTGAATCCGCGCTCGTCGCCTCGGCGGTGGCCTTCATGGGTCCCAAGTGGCGGCGGCCGCCCGTGTTCTAATTCTCCTCGATGATGGCAGCGGACACGGAGAAGCTGGCCACCGACTCGTCGCTCTCCACGCACCCGGCTTCTGTCTCTGCCTGCATGGCGCTGCCGCAGGCACGGGAGGCGTGCCCACAGACACGGGAGGCACGGCCACCGCAGACACTGGTGGCGTGGTATGACGCGGCAGCGATGACGCCCGTACCGGTGTGCTCGCCGCCGTGCCGGCGTGGAGCAACTCGCCACTCCTCATCGAGCTGAACTGGAGTGGCGAGTTGCTGAACCACGCGCCTGCTTGGGGCGGCAACTGGCTCCGTCGGGCCAAGTGAGGTTGATGAAGTGCCGAGCGGCCTCGCCTGTATCCGGAGGGCTCGGCGGGCCACCCAGCCGGGTAATATGCCGGAGAATGGCTCATCGGAAGCCATCGGAAGAGTGGAGAAAATGGTGAAGGAGGAGATGGGGGAGTGGCGGAAGGGTGCGATTCTTGCCCGCTGTCTGTCTGGCCTCGTGTAAATAGAGGGCAGACGGTAGGAGCTTGGCCGGTGTCTGGGCTCTTTTAAACTGAGGGCGGACGAGAGGAGCTCGGCCGGTGTTGCGTTTAATTCTGGCCCGCTCATGAACGGACATGTGGACGGAGTAGGATTCTCGGTTTGCATGCGGGTTTAATGGAGGGGTTTAATGGAGGCACCGGGCGTGCAGCTGGCGGTGCAGTACTATTCGATTTGACAGCAGTAATGAGCCATCAAATCACAAAGGCCCTCGCCTCTCGTGAAACCGACCGAGCTAGACTGCCCCTCCCTCTAGCCTTTTAAAAAATGTTTATACTCCACTTTTGTATGGTAGTAGTATCGATGGATTGCGCCATGGAGCAAAACTTGAAATTAAAAAAAGGTGGTACTCCCTCCCTCTCAGTTGACAAGGCATGCGCGTACCCCTAGGTCGTCAATTTAATCAACCTAATACAAGTAATATATTATGAAAAATATACCAATATAAACTTCAGATGTTCTATTTCAAAAGATATAATTTTTGTGTTATATAGTTTATATTAGGGTGATGAAATTGGCAACCTAGGTATATGCGTAGGACTTGTAAACTAAGATGGAGGGAGTACATATAGAGAGCGCTCGTGAACTATGTGTCATACATGGCAATAAATAAAGTACTACATGATACTAATATATGATACATGGCGCAGGAGTACTAAGTATTATTAATACAGTTTTGCTAGAACTCATCTAGATGAGATATAATTTTGTCTCATTCATCTTTTATAGCCATTGGATGTGATGCTGACGTGTGTTGTATTTGTTCTTGTGCAACGAACTGACCACTGCATGTCATGTTTGATAGTATCAAGTCATTAAAAGCATACAAGGCCCACATCTCATCTTGGTTGATTCCTCTATTTATGTTAAAAAAAATAAGAAACAACATGAGAGTTAATGCACCACGCCTATGTGTTTACTATTTGGTTTTCGTAAGATGACTTAATACTCACCTAGACGGAGGGAGTATTCGATTTGACAGCGGGCGGCGCAGTTCCCGATACGGCTTTAATGCAGACGAGGGAGGGAGTAGCGGTTCCCGATATGTTGAACGGCCAATGCATCGTCCTTCAATTAATGCGTGAGGGAAGTAATGGGAGGAGGTTCGGCAAAAGAGGTTGCACGATGTGAATGCAACGCAGTTTGCCCTCATTGCCCTCATATAAAGGCGCCCCTCCATTCCAATGCATCTACCACATCATACGCACCTAAGGATTTGCCTAAGCACCTACACTAAGCGCAAAAAAGCTCACTCCAGACCCATGGCGGCGATGCGCGTGAGCGGCCAGCGGCTACGCCAGATGGTCCACGACGCCGGCCTGCGGCATGGCGCCGAGGATCGTCTCCAGACGGTGTTGGAGACCGGCTGGTGGATGGCCGCCGTCGACGCCAACTACGACTCTCAGTTGGACCAGATGATCGTTGCCACCAGCAACAAGTTCACCATCCTCAAGAAGCTCGCAGACGACATTGCCGTACTCCTCCAGCCCGCGTGCCCGGGCTCCTCATTGCCTGCCACCCTAATCGGCCTCCATGGCCAGAACCTCTTTCAAGAACTGGTGGCCCTGCGACTGCCTACCGACGCCACGAAGAATGTCCACCTGGAGGTCGCGCTCGCCGCGAGGCGCCACGCCCTACAAGAATTCGTTGACCTACACATCCACGTGTACGAGCAAATCATGTACATAGGTATCTACAAGGCCAGTGAGGATGCTACGACGTTGGCCTTCCTCAACCGGCTGGAAGCCTTGGATGCCTTTGCTGAGAAGCACCTCGACCTTGTCACAAAAGCCGCTGCTCCTTAGCCGCCGGTCGGTGGCCCGGCGCACTAAGTTGAGGAGGAGGAGGTCGTACTTTCATGGATCCATCTTTCTTCTTGCCTTCTATAACCACCATTGCGATCGGATCATCGTGGCCTTAATTCTTATTGTGCTTATGCATTCTCGTTCCAGTCAATACCAACATGTGCGATCCCTTTGCTTAATTATATGCATCACTGTAACTAGTACTCCATCCGTCAATTTATAAGTTGTGCTTACCTTTTCCATCAACTTCGTGCAACGCGCGGGCATCTTGCTAGAAACACTAGAATATGTCTATATAATCCGTATGTGATAGTCCATTTGAAATCTCAAAAAAGACAAATATTTAGGTATGGAGGGAGTAATATATTAGGAGTATATCAAAATAATAGTGATTTCTTTCAAGTTTGTGAACAAATACTACTATTCTACTACTTTGGATCCGTCGCAACGCACGGGCACATTGCTAGTAAAAGGAAAAGGCCTCCCGCGTTCGCGTCTCACCCCCACACGCCCGGGAATCGGGAGTACAACACGGCCCGTCCAGCACGACACATAGCTTAGGGAAGGCACGTTGCCTAGCATTTTCACTTTCATGTGGGACCGCCGTTGAGCAAACCGACACCCCGCCCGCCGTCGGGTTGGAAAACAGAAACAAGGGGAAGATCTAGCTGTAGCACGGAAGCCAAGAAATTTTGTGTCAGACGGGGCTCGTTGATAGAGTAGGAGCATTCCGTACTAGTACTACTCCTACTAGTACCAAGTTTGTACTCCTAATACTATATTACTAGTGCTACCACTATACAACTAGTAGGTACGTGCACGGCACAACATCGTAGGAACAAAAAACGGGAAGATCTTGTTTTGGGTGATTTATCTTTTTTTCAATCAACGTAGTATGAATAATATGATGTGGGGGGCACCCATGAAGCTTATGTGGCTTGGTTGCATGGCTACGGAAGGTTAGAGAAAAATAAATAGATAATGTGTTTAGAGTGCACTCCACTAGATAGATATACTTTTGATCCATTGCAACGGACCGGCACATCTATATCTATACCCCCTATATAGTGTGTGAAAAACTTTGAAAGTTGGTCGTTGGATGAAGCCAATTCGACGGTACAAAGATGGCAAATCCGAGCACTACTAGCCGTTGGATATCATCCACCAGATTCTGCCACATGTATAATCTAGAAGACTCCATGGTAGAGCTTAATTCATGACTAACTTTGCCACAACTAAGCTTAGGCAAAGTTATTAGTTCTTCAAAATGAGAGCCACAAGTTGGCAAGCCTAAGGGAATCTTGCCACATTTTTTGTGTGTATGTCATGTGGGGCCTTAGTGTGGCTTGCCTAAGGTGTGGCTTGAACCAAACACTCACACCTAAGTTAATGAAACTTGCCTAACCTTACATTCCACCAGATTTTGCCACATGTTAGAATCCAGAAAACTCCACATGTAGAAGCATAATGCACAAACCACCAGAATCTCATGCGTGCAATGCACGTGTACCTTACTAGTACTAGTTGGTAGTAGTAAGAAACAAATTCCAGTTTTGGCATGAGCTTGTACTGCGGGAGCACCACAAGGCCTGCCGCAGGAGTTACATTTCCCTCTCGGGGAGATGAGGATCCCCTGATGCGAACAATCCTACCATTCTATCACTGACATGTGGGACCCATAAGCGTGGGTTCCACCTATCATCGAAGGGAAGGTAGGGCAAGGCAGTGATAGCCACGTCAGAGGATCCATGTCCACGTCGGGGGATGTCGTGCTGTGGGTTGGAGCGGCGTCGTGGGAATCGCGTGTGGGTGTGGCAGTGGTAGAAACAAGAAACGTGATGGTCGCCGTGGTTAAACTTCCATGGACAAGCTGTCATGTCCGCTGACACATGTATATCAAAACTAGAGTGTTTATATTTCAAGCACGTGAACACGTATTATTCTACTAGTTTGGATCCATTGCAACGCACGGGCCAGCACATTGGTAGTAGTAGTGTCCATCTCTATCTCTAGAGGCCTTCCCTCGTTCATCCTTTTCTCTCACAAGATAAACTACTCATACAAATGCATCTTGATGTTTCATGGAATGCACGAGGATGTTTCCTTGGGGGTCTCTCCAGCGCGGTGTGGCCGTAGTTGCAAGTTGATGCCCCTTGAGATGCTGATGTTGAGGGGCACTCGGATTTCCTCCGATGAGCAGGTAAGATGAGTTTGATCACATAGTAAATGCATTCTAAATACTACTTCCGTGTCCATTTCCTAATTCTCCCCCTGCCCACTATTTCACAGGCTAGGCTCGGTGCGAGTGGAGATTGGCTTGCATATGTACGGGAGGGTACCAACATCAATTTGCACAACATTTACAACGGTGACACCATTCCCGTAGAACCTTTGTCCAACATTGGGATCAGCCATGCAACAAGCCACCGCATGAATTGGTACGATGGAACCACGGTGAGATTGAATAAGATAGCACGAACCTTGCACCTGGCGGTCAAATGCGGACCATGCTGTCTGCGGCCGATTTGTTGCTGTACGAGTAGGAAGACGTTGTGCTCCTTTCTAACCGCATCTTTGCGGTGACAAACTAGGGGACTTATTTTGTACGGGACACATCCTACGATATACTCCCTCTCTCCCAGTTTATTTGTTTTGAATCTTTTCGTTTTATAAGTTTCAAATTCAAATTTAGAGCTCCCCATCACATGTTGAGATTACAATGTCCATTAAATTGTTGCGTGCATGTATAGTAAAGAAACAAATCTCAAGTTTGGCATGAGTTCATGCTGCGGGAGCACCACAAGCCCTGGGGCCATCGGGACTGAGCTTCAGCGCCTTACTACACCTACCTTTGAGTCAATAACATGTGGACCCGATAGGTGACTGGTCCACATGTAATGCTCCCGAAGGCAGAGGGGCAGTGGGGCCAAAAGGGGTGAGCCGCAGGTCAGGGGACGTGTGGTTTCATGGGTTCGAGCGGCGTCGTGGGAATCGTGGGTGGCTGTGGTAGAAACTTGATGCTTGCCGCATTTTAGGTGGCCCACATGTCATGCACACAAAGGCAGAGGGGCGGTGCGACCGAGAGGGGTGAGGCGCACGTCGGGGGTGGGGTGCCGTGGGTTGGAGAGGCATCGTGGGAATCGCGAGATGAAACGTGATGGTCGCCGTAGTTGAACTTCCATGGACAAGCTGTCATGTCTACAGACACATGCACTGCATATCGATCACTGGAAGGAGTAGCAGAGAAAGCTATATATGCGGATAAATAGTTCCTTGTAGTCAAGCGGACCCATGCTGCTACTCTGTTCCAAAGACATGCGCACCATCGAAATAATCCATCTATATCAATATACACCGAGAGGGAATAATTTTTTTACAAGAGAGGAAATAGTTCATCCATCCATAATGCCCTCCTGCTGGTGCAGCGTTTTATTCTTCTTCTTTATCGTCTTCTTCTTCTTCTTCTTATTCTCATTCTCTGTGGGAGACGGCTTCACAACAAGCGCTTTGGACCTTGCAGCTATCTCGAAACTCACACGGGCATCGAGGGCAGCATATTTTATCCGCTCGTACGTCAATGGATAATTCTCCCATCCAGACGACCTTAATGCCACCGTCTCGCCACCCTTCTGAAGATTTGTAATGAGCACAAAATTTGCTACGTTGAATAGGGATGGTGTCTGTTTAGCACAATCTTCTACAGGAATTTTGATTCTAGTTTGTAGGTCAGCGATGCTTTTCAAATCAAGGTTGTACGGCTCCAGCTTCTGTTTGTCCCCTTCGGTGGTTGCCCCACAGGAGTATACGTCCTCCCGAGACAAGAAATCGTGAAGCTCACCTGGTATGGAGGGCGAGTGTATGATGTGATACACCAAAACATCATCTTCGAGGCACAGCTGAAGGACGGCGGCACGCTGGATCTTCCCAGGGGCACGCTCCGTGTACTCTGCGTCGAGACCGATGAGCCTCGTCTCTACCTTTTCGAGGGAGTTGGATACATTGTTGATCCACTGCCGAACAACCCTTGGGTGGACGGTGACGGTGGCAACTATGCGCATCGAGCCTTCTACGAGGACATGCTGGACGCTAAAAACTTGCATCTCGATCTCTTTCGCCATTTGGAACCGCTAGAACGGAGGGCTATGGTTTGGATAATTAGGATTAGATGGCTAGTCTAACTGAAGTAGTATATGATTATTTAAAAATGTTAAAACAATGTGAACGCAGTGGGGTTTGGATGCAAATGAAGACGAAGGGGAGGTGAAGAAGCCGAGGAGAATCGGTTCCCGATGGAGAAGTAAATGGGAGAAGTGGCGTGCAGGCAGTTGATTAGACGGCTAGGTAGACTAAACGAAAAGGCTATGTGGGTAGGCTGATGAGTCGTACCTGTTCGTGTACGTGCCCATCCTTCCTGATAGGTGGGACCTATGCCAAAAATAAAAAATGTGTCGTAGCTTTTTTCTTTTGAGCGTGTGAGTGGGAGACACAACATTCTCTGGTTAAGGAATAGTCCCTCCATTTAGGTGAGTATAAGTCACCTTATGAAAATCAGGTTTTTCCAAAACCTTTAGGCATGGAGCATTAACTTCCTGCTCGATCTCCTCCCAGCCTCGTTAGCCAGCGTTCTTTTCCTCTGCTGCCGTGTTCTACCTTTCCATTTTCCCTCTTCTCAAGTGTGGAATGATCTGCATGCCGTCCTTGATGCAGCAGAACGACCACTGCATGCATCACGGTAGGGCGTTGGTTGGGCATGCACGAGAATTTGGTTATGCTCGCAATATGGATGATACCTGAACGATGAAGTGAACAGGCATGCTAGCACGGGAGACCTATTTCCGCTATACAATACTGGAGTACTCATGTTCCTACTACTACTACTACTACTACTAGTAGTAGTAGTAGTAGTAGTAGTAGTAGTAGTAGTAGTAGTAGTAGTAGTAGTACAACTGTGGTACACTTGATGGTCAAAATACTATTCATCCGGTCCTCACAGTGAAGTGACAACACCCTGCGCCTGACACTAGTCCAGGCGAGGCGGCGTGTTCGGGTTACCAAAGTCAGCCTCACCCTGTGCATTGTGCAGTCTGTCACCGCCGCTGTACATCACATTGGCGCCTCGCCTCGTCTCCCTCTCTGCTCCCATAGCACCACTCCATCTCCATCTCCTTCTCCATCTCCATCTCCGTCTCCATCTCATTGTGCCCCCGTGTACCGTCGCCTCACTTGCCTCCCCCAGTCCCACTATTCCCTTGCTAGCCGCTCCAGCACCGACATGCTTCTCCCCCGTAAATCAAGCCCCCTTCCAAACTCCACCATGTCCAAATGCGAACCGCACAACATCCATATGAGCCACGATTGGAGAAATCTCCCAAGTGACATCCTCGACCTCTGTTGTTCGTGTATGGATATGTTGACCGCCCTACGGCTGGCTGCATGCTCGAGGGACATGCACACGACCATCGTCGAAGCGAGGCCTAAGCTTTTCAAGACACCCTGCTTGCTGCTATCTGGTCTTGCGAGATTGACTCACCATGATATGGAGGCGTGCATGATGCCCCTCGACTTCAATCCGGTCTCCATTAGCCGAAACTTCTTTGCAGGTATGTAGTGTGTCGCCATACATCATTTCCCTCGACATCGATCCGATCACCATCGCCCGAAACTTCTTGGCAGGTATGTACTGGGTCGGCATGAACTCCCACTGGATGGCTGCCTTTAGAGAAGACGGTAAAAAGTTGGTGCTCGTGAACTTCCAAACCTCCCATGAGATTATCCTTCCTTCGTTGGATTATATAGAGTATTACCATCTCGGTCCAAGTCATCTAGATTACTACGTCACTTGGACGGACCTTGTTTTGCAGAAGATTGTAATCTGCCAAGTGCCCACACGACATGCAAATTACGCAGACTTCAAGCTTGCCTTGTTCGACCGCGGACTCGTCTATCTTTACGCCGGTGCCTTCTTTAGCTGGAGACAACTCGGCTCGCAGTGGATCATCGTCAAAGCTGATACACACTTCTGTGATGCTATTGAACACAATGGCATCATCTACGCGATCGACATAGCAGATGGCACCACGTATTGCTGGGACGGCGCGTGTAAGTTGTTTCCGTCTCATGTTAATGATGACGCCATGACACTGTTTGAACTTTTTGTGATGATTGACATATCCCTGTTTGAGCAGAATTTGAGTAGAACTATGGCAATATATTAGAGACGCCATAAATCAGCTATATTTGGAATGAGTTAATTCATGCGATTGTGACCATGTCATTACAGCCAATTTGTACCCTGAATAATTAAACGGCTAGGAATATATGGATATTATCCTTATTTTATAGTAATCTATATACTACTACTAAATATGAGTGTGTATCAATGGCCATTTTAGTTTCCTCATTTTCATGATGTAGAAACATGCACCACACTGTTGGTTTCATCTAACCATACATTAGGGAAGTAAATGTGCATATGGAGAACTCTATATTTGTAAGTAGTGAAATCCTGCAATGCTTACCATGTGTACATACCTATATTCGCCCTTCAGCAATCAATGGCTAGAATAATATCCTCACAAAATTTTTGCCCACAGAACATGAGTATATAAAAATGCATGGTCTATTAGTTACCTTGAAGAATTTGTTTGTGAGGACAGAACATGATTACATAACATGCATGACATGGTAGTTTCATGTGAAGAATTGATTGCGAGATAACATGAGTATAACCATGCATGGCACTTCTATATTTTTGAACCTAGTAAACATTTCCCTGTATTTTCCTCCCAGTTCCAACAGGGACATATCAATGTTGTTTCTTGCATTATCCTACTCATACTCTGAACTATGCTGATCTTACATTAACAATGCATGTCCTTTTTGATATGATGCAATGTCCCTATAGTTACTGCCCTTTGTAATCACACCACCTTTGCCAAAAACAGGGAAGAACAACTGGTTCCTCGCTCGATCAGACGATGGCAAAAGACTGATGATCATTAGGACACATGAGCCAGAAAAGTTATATTGCAAAAACCCCACTGTATACAAGCGCCGTGTAATACGTGAGTATCCGGACAGTGGCTGTTACGTCTATGAGCAGGATACCAGCTTGTTGGGTCCTTTAGGATTTTTTAGTTGGAGGTGGGTAAACAACCTTGGTTCACACTCTCTGTTTCTCGGACTCAATTATCCGATTAACCAGGAGATCACCGTTGGCAAGGACCTTGATGGTAGAGAGGCTTTGTTTGCTATGGAAAACGGTGTCTACACGGTGAGCCCTAGGAGTTTGGGAGCAAACTCCCCTGATTGTCAACGATACAGCCTGCAGCCAAAAGAAGGTGAGAATGACAAAGGCATCCGGATTAACTTTGATCCTTGGATGTCTCAATTACGACATGTAGTGATGTGGTTCAAGCCTTCAGGTTGATAGGTAATTGGGCTATTGCATCGAAAGGGTGGAGTACTGGTGTCTCCGGATCACTGGTCGCTGAAGCGGGGCTGCAAATTATGATGGTGTTGGATCATCTCTTTGAATGACTTTGTTGTCTTTGCTGCTGGTTCTGGATGGGTAGTTCTTTCTTTTGTTATGCATATTCCTTGTCATTTGGTCATCTCGTCTATGTCACTCTTACTATGTAATAGTTGCTTCTGTTTAGAATGTCATTCTCGTCTGGATCACGAGAGTCTGAGCGCTGCAGATGGGTGCGTTTTGGTGGTGTAGCAAGACTTCTTATGAACTATCATGTCTTGCTGTTTATGTCAGTAGTAGTCACTAGTCAGTGTTTGAATGTTGTATATATCGTTGTTTCAAACTGTTTATTGTCTCGAACTACTGGTGGGCTAAATGAGGGCATCACCATTCTCCAGTGTTCAGAGTATATCTCCTTTTTTCAAGTTATATAATTTGAGCTCACTGTCTTTTCGATGATGTACACTTGTTTGGGCCAGTGAGGTGTCGTTGAATATGGGCCGAGTAGTAACGCAATGCCAAACAGGTCAATTATGACTCTCAGGCCGGGCTCTCAAAAGATCCTGAAAAAAAGGCCGGGCTCTCCAAAAAAGAAAGAATAAGGACTCTTCGGCCGACATGTGGGCGCCACCGGTGTTTTCGTGCGCTTGCGCGCCGAGAGCATATTGGCGCGTGCTCGAAATTCATGCTACCTTTTCATCCCCAGTCTCCCACCCCTCCCCCACCTCTGGAATCTCGATTCCTACTCCAGTTCCCCCAAATCCCCCTCCTGTACTCCCTGTACTCAAGTGCACTATCATGTCACCGGTCAACGCGGATCTCCGAGCCAGAGATCCTGAGGTCCGTCCTGCCTTCGGTTGCTGCGTGCTGTCGCTCAACAATGGCATGGCGGCGCTTGACGACCAGTTTGCCGGCAAAGTGCTGATGGTAACCATCAACGGCGACCGGCCTCCCGTCTCGCTGGACGACCTTGTCAAAGCTCTTGGCATTGCGCACGGCATCCAAATAAGTGACTTGCTCGTCGAAGTCTGTCCGCCACCGGCTGATTTCTTCGTCAGGTTCCGGACAACTTTCGACTGCAGTCGTGTGTTTGGATCTTCCCGGCGTTTGTTCTGCGATGGCGTGCTAGTGAGCTTTGATCGGTGGCACCCAGGATGGGGCTCGGTGCCCTCTGAGCTTGAGTTTTTAACAAAGCTTACCTTCCACGGCATGCCTCGATGTGCTTGGAACAGCGAGTCCATGAATGAGCTTGTCAACAACCTTGGAGGTGAGCTCGTAAGTATGTTTGTTCCTCCAGACAGCTGGGCTCTGACGGTTATGGCATGGATGAAGAAGCCGTCCACCATACCGAAGGTGATTGGTGTTGAGATACCGGTGCAGGAACCGGGGTTGTACTATTCGTCGCCACCAAGGCCGCCGCGGACCACGTTAGGGATGTACCTGTATCGAGTGTTCGTGCATGTCGAAGAAGTGGTCAATCCATCAATCGAAGTCCTATCGCCGCCGCTGGTGCCAGGATCCGTCGACGACGTCCATTACAGGAGTCAACGTCAGACTTTCCCCGTGTTGCTCAGAACGATGGATGGCACAGGGCCTACTCCATTGTGCGGCGGAGGTCACTGTTTCTTTGGGAGAAGAGGCAGGGCTGGCTGCTTGGATGTGCTCTAATTTGAGGTAACAACTGAATCTTGTCAGATAGTACTAGTTAAATCCGAGCTATGGGTCTGAAGCACTGATATGCCAGTACATTTGATTGTGACCTATTCTAATTTTGTACCTGAACTTTTTTTAGAAAGCGCTGTACGTCAACTTAATATGCTAGCAGAACTTATTATGTTGTCTGTCTGTTTTCTTTGCACAATATTCAAGATATTTCCCTGTCATTTATAGACACGATGAACCGTTATGTACGACTTCGTTGGTTTCAACATAGCCCTTCCCGTAGCGATCCACTACTTCCATCCTGATTGTGCCGCCTGCGTGAAATTTTTGTATGCAAGTTCAGTGTGCTATGATGTTCTATATGATTGTGTCAACTATATAAGTTTTTATTGAGCATCAGCAATGCATATGGCTGAAAGATGTATTTACGAGCATTGACCGATGGGTCTCTCTCTCTCTCTCTCACACACACACACAGACGCACACGCGCGCACACACGCACAAGTGGGACCCGTTGAATTATTTATTTGCTCGTGACAGCTTTTAATTAGGTTCCACTATAATCTAACTTTTTTCTTAAGTTATTAATGTGGGCTGAGTAATCATGTTAGGTTGTACTGTACTACACAGGCTTTTTTTCCAACATCAGCAATGCAACTGGGCCGACAGTTGTACACAATATCTGGGTCAACTTGTTATTCTCTGCCCCGCTGGGCTGCAAACTTTCCTAGGAGGTATGCATTAGGCTTAACAAGAAAATAGACTTTAAGAAATAATAAATGGGATGTAATTATAATAACTGGGTAGTTACTATGCACCAAACATGTAATTAGTTTGAGAAATATATTATTTTTGGAATTTGGAAATTTTAATTTCATTACTTGTTGCGCGCGCAATATTTCATTGGATTTTAACATAATACAACTTTATTTTGAAATTATATTTAACCTGACTAGAAGTTTCGGATAAAAATATCTCGGATCCCATCAAAATGTGGGAATTATTTTTGAATTCTGTTTTGAGCGGTTGTTTGAAATTATTAATCGTTGTCCTAGCTAGAAGTTGGGTTGTACTTTTAACAAACTATAAATGGGCTGTAGTAAATTCCATTAGAATTAAAAAATGGGATGTACATTCTTACAAATCGCAAATGGGCTATATGTTCTCTGCCAAATCCGAGCTGTGGGCCTACTAAGTTGACGCGTACCAAGGGCTTTGTCAACTTAGTCAATATAAACGATTCTAGCTGCAGTGATCGTACAATGTCCATCCAACGGCCGTAGTGCTTCTTCAACCTCTGGTCTTCTTGCTCCAGCCGCCTAAAGCCGGTCGTGTCGCGTGCTCCTGCCTCCCGTGGCCGGCTGTGATGCCGCGGAGGCCTCACCGCCCCGTACTACTCCCACCGCTGGCCAGACCATCCCTCTACTCACCCACACCCCCTGTTATTCTGTGGCGACAGCAGCCTCACACTGCAGCCGAACCAGTGAACCCTCGTACTCCTCTCCGCGTGGGCTTCCACTGCTGCGTCTTCCCCGGCTCCGCATCGTCCCCTTCCTAGGCCTCGCCGTCGTCCAGACCACCGCCCTGGTGCTCTCGGCGCGGCGTGGTCAACGTGGTCAACGACCGACTTCCATCGGAAAAGTACTGTACATGGAGAGGCTGATAGCTGGGTCCAGGCGGCCGCAAGGAAGTGCCTCCTTATTACACGCAAAATAATTATTCCTCCACCTAACAGCAGGGACCCACCGGACGGGCCACCTTATTTCGCGAAAAAAACATTTCCCCCTGACTGCTGGGACCCGCCGGACGGGCCAGCGTATTTCACGAAAAAAACGTCCCCCCCGCTGTCAACTCGGACCCACCAGAAGTGCCTCCTTATTACGCACAAAAAAAATTGAATACTCCCCCTGCTAGCTAGGACCCACCATGGTGGGAGGCTGACTTGTGGGCCTACTAAGTTGACTGGGACGGGGGCCTTTGTCAACTTTAGTCAATATGAACGATTCTAGCTCCAGTGACCGTACGATGTCCATTCAACGGTCGTAGTGCTTCTTCAACCTCTGGTCTTCTTGCTCAAGCCGCCCAAAGCAGCGCCGGTCGTGCCGCATGCTCCTGCCTCCCATGGCCGGCTATGCTGTCGCGGAGGCCTCACCGCCCCTACTATTCCCACCGCTGTCCAGGCCCTGCCACGACGGCAGCCTCACACCGCAGCCGAACCAGTGAACCCTCGTACTCCTCTCCGCGCGGGCTTCCACTGTCGCGTCTTCCCCGGCTCCCTGTCATCCCCTCCCTAGGCCTCGCCGTCGTCCACCGCCCTGGTGCTCTCGGTGCGTCGTGGTCAACATGGTCAAGGAACGACCTTCATCAGACGTGGACTGTACGTGGAGAGGCTGATAGCTGGGTCAACGGTCGCAGCAAGAAAGTGCCTCCTTATTACGCGGAAAATAAAGATTCCTCCACCTGACAGCTAGGACCCACCGGACGGGCCACTATATTTCGCGAAAAAACGTTTCCCCCTGACTACTGGGACCCACCAGCTACATCTTCGCACGCAAGGAAGTGCGTCCGGGCAAAAAAAATGATTCGCCCCCTGACTGCTAGGACCCACCAGCTACACCTTCGCACGCAAGGAAGTGCGTCCGGGCAAAAAAAATGATTCGCCCCCCTGATTGCTGGGACCCACCAGCTACATCTTTGCATGCAAGGAAGTGCACCCGGGCAAAAGAAACCCAAAACGATTCGCCCCCCTGACTGCTGGGACCCGCCCCGCCAGCTACATCTTTGCAGGCAAGGAAGTGCCTGACAGTCGGGACCCACCTGGTCGAAGCATACGTAGCGTTATCATTCTAGTCACGAACGTGTACGTACATACTAGTCGATGTAGTGGCGCGCACGTATCGCAGAAGAGACGCGCACGTGTCGTAGTAGAGGCGCGCACGGAGCATGTACACGTACGTACATCGGCCAGGGTGCAAGAAAGAAAATACGGCCACGTACGTACATACAGGCAGGGTCTCGAATGCCTACTCGCGCATACGTACATGGCTGGGTCGGAATGGAGAAATAGCGTCTTCGTCGTGTTCATGGGGAGGCAACAGAATGCGTCGTGTTCATGGGAAGGCAACGGAATGAGTCATGTTCATGGGGAGGCAACAGAATGCGTTGTGTTCATCGGGAGGCAACGGAATGCGTCATGTTCATCGGGAGGCAACAGAACGCGTGGGAGCCAACCGGCTTGGACGGAACAGGCGATGGAAACGAGGCCTCCTACGATCGAAATGGGGGTCCTGTTCATCGGGAGGGGTGTGGCGTACCGCAAAATGGACGAAACGGACCTCCTACGGTCGAAACGGGGGTCCTGTTCATCGGGAGGGGTCTGACGTACCGTAAAACGGAGGAAACGGACCTCCTACGGTCGAAACGGGGGTCCTGTTGATCAGGAGGGGTGTGGCGTACTGCAAAACGGACAAAACGGACCTCCTACGGTCGAAACGGGGGTCCTGTGAAGGAAATATGCCCTAGAGGCAATAATAAAGTTATTATTTATTTCCTTATTTCATGATAAATGTTTATTATTCATTCTAAAATTGTATTAACCGGAAACATAATACATGTGTGAATACATAGACAAACATAGTGTCACTAGTATGCCTCTACTTGACTAGCTCGTTAATCAAAGATGGTTAAGTTTCCTAACCATAGACATGAGTTGTCATTTGATTAATGGGATCACATCATTAGGAGAATGATGTGATTGACGTGACCCATTCCGTTAGCTTAGCACTTGATCGTTTAGTATGTTGCTATTGCTTTCTTCATGACTTATACATGTTCATATAACTATGAGATTATGCAACTCCCATTTACCGGAGGAACACTTTGTGTGCTACCAAACGTCACAACGTAACTGGGTGATTATAAAGGAGCTCTACAGGTGTCTCCGAAGGTACATGGTGGGTTGGCGTATTTCGAGATTAGGATTTGTCACTCCGATTGTCGGAGAGGTATCTCTGGGCCCTCTCGGTAATGCACATCACTATAAGCCTTGCAAGCAATGTAGCTAATGAGTTAGTTACGGAATGATGCATTACGTAACGAGTAAAGAGACTTGCCGGTAACGAGATTGAACTAGGTATTGAGATACCGACGATCGAATCTCGGGCAAGTAACATACGGATGACAAAGGGAACAACGTATGTTGTTATGCGGTTTGATCGATAAAGATCTTCGTAGAATATGTAGGAGCCAATATGAGCATCCAGGTTCCTCTATTGGTTATTGACCGGAGACATGTCTCAGTCATGTCTACATAGTTCTCGAACCTGTACGGTCCACACGCTTAAAGTTAGATGACAGTTATATTATGAGTTTATGTGTTTTGATGTACCGAAGGAGTTCGGAGTCCCGGACGAGATCGAGGACATGACGAGGAGTGTCGAAATGGTCAAGACGTAAAGATCGATATATTGTACGACTATTTTCGGACTCCGGAAAGGTTCTGAGTGATTCGGGTATTTTTCGGAGTACCGGAGAGTTACGGGAATTCGCCGGGGAGTATATGGACCTTATAGGGCCATACGGGAATAGAGGAGAGAGGTCAAAAGGAAGGAGGCCCGCAACCCCCCTCTGGTTCGAATTGGCCAAGGGGTGCAGCCCCCTTTTCCTTCTTCCTCTCCCCCTCTTTCCTTCTCTCCTACTCCAACAAGGGAAGGAGGAGTCCTACTCCCGGTGGGAGTAGGACTCCCCCCTTGGCGCGCCCTCCTCCTAGGCCGGCTGCCTCCCCCCTTGCTCCTTTATATACGGGGCAGGAGGGTACCCCAGAGACACAACAATTGATCCTTGGATTTCTTAGCCGTGTGCGGTGCCCCCCTCCACCATAGTCCTCCTTGATAATATTGTAGCGGTGCTTAGGCAAAGCCCTGCGATGGTAGAAAATCAAGATCGTCACCAAGTTGTCGTGCTGACGGAACTCTCCCTCGACACTTGGCTGGATTGGAGTTCGAGGGACGTCATCGAGCTGAACGTGTGCTAGAACTCAGAGGTGCCATAGTTTCGGTGCTTGATCGGTCGGGCCGTGAAGACGTACGACTACATCAACCGCGTTGTTCTAACGCTTCTGCTTTCGGTCTATGAGGGTACGTGGACAATACTCTCCCCTCTCGTTGCTAGGCATCACCATGATCTTGCGTGTGCGTAGGAAATTTTGAAATTACTATGTTCCCCAACAGTGGCATCCGAGCCTGGTTTTATGCGTAGATGTTATATGCACGAGTAGAACACAAGTGAGTTGTGGGCAATACAAGTCATACTGCTTACCAGCATATCATACTTTGGTTCGGCGGTATTGTTGGATGAAGCGGCCCGGACCGACATTACGCTTACGCTTACGCGAGACTGGTTCTACCGACGTGCTTTGCACACAGGTGGCTGGCGGGTGTCAGTTTCTCCAACTTTAGTTGAACCGAGTGTGGCTATGCCCGGTCCTTGCGAAGGTTAAAACAACACTAACATGACGAACTATCATTGTGGTTTTGATACATAGGTAAGAACGGTTCTTGCTCAGCGCATAGCAGCCACGTAAAATTTGCAACAACAAAGTAGAGGACGTCTAACTTGTTTTTGCAGGGCATGTTGTGATGTGATATGGACAAAATGTGATGCTATATTTTATTGTATGAAATGCAGACGCCCTGTAATTGCTTTACTTTATCACTAAGCGGTAGCGATAGTCGTAGAAGAAATAGATGGCGAAACGACAACGATGCTACGATGGAGATCAAGGTGTCGCGCCGGTGACGATGGTGATCATGACGGTGCTTCGAAGATGGAGATCACAAGCACAAGATCATGATGACCATATCATATCACTTATATTGATTGCATGTGATGTTTATCCTTTATGCATCTTATCTTGCTTTGATTGATGGTAGCATTATAAGATGATCTCTCACTAAATTATCAAGAAGTGTTCTCCCTGAGTATGCACCGTTGCGAAAGTTCTTCGTGCTGAGACACCACGTGATGATCGGGTGTGATAGACTCTACGTTCAAATACAATGGGTGCAAAACAGTTGCACACGCGGAATACTCAGGTTAAACTTGATGAGCCCAGAATATACAGATATGGCCTCGGAACACGGAGACCGAAAGGTCGAACATGAACCATATAGTAGATATGATCAACATAGTGATGTTCACCATTGAAAACTACTCCATCTCATGTGATGATCGGACATGGTTTAGTTGATTTGGATCACGTGATCACTTAGATGATTAGAGGGATGTCTATCTAAGTGGGAGTTCTTAAGTAATGTGATTAATTGAACTTAAATTTATCATGAACTTAGTCCTGGTAGTATTTTGCAAATTATGTTGTAGATCAATAGCTCGCGTTGTTGCTTTCATATGTTTATTTTGATATGTTCCTAGAGAAAACTGTGATGAAAGATGTTAGTAGCAATGATGCGGATTGGATCCGTGATCTGAGGATTGTCCTCATTACTGCACAGAAGAATTATGTCCTTGATGCACCGCTAGGTGAAAAACCTATTGCAGGAGCAGATGCAAACGTTGTCAATGTTTGGCTAGCTCAAAATGATGACTACTTTATAGTTTAGTGCACCATGCTTAAAAGCTTAGAATCGGGATTTCAAAGACGTTTTGAACGTCATGGACCATATGAGATGTTCCAGGAGTTGAATTTAATATTTCAAGCAAATACCCGAGTTGAGAGATATGAAGTCTCCAACAAGTTCTATAGCTAAAATATGGAGGAGAATCGCTCAACTAGTGAGCATGTGCTCTGATTGTCTGGGTACTACAATCGCTTGAATCAAGTGGGAGTTAATCTTCCAGATAAGATAGTGATTGACAGAATTCTCTAGTCACCATCACCAAGTTACTGGAATTTCGTGATGAACTATATTATGCAAGGGATGACGAAAATGATTCCCGAGCTCTTCGTGATGCTGAAATCAACGAAGGTAGAAATCAAGAAAGAACATCAAGTGTTGATGATTGACAAGATCACTAGTTTCAAGAGAAGTGCAAAGGGAAAGAAAGGGAAACTTCAAGTAGAATGACAAGCAAGTTGTCACTCCCGTGAAGAAGCCCAAAGCTGGACCAAAGCCTGAAACTGAGTGCTTCTACTGCAAAAGGAAATGGTCACTGGAAGCGGAAATACCCTGAATATTTGGTGGATAAATAGGATGGCAAAGTGAACAAGGGTATATTTGATATACAAGTTATTGATGTGTACCTTACTAGTGTTTATAGTAACCCCTGAGTATTTGATACTTGTTCGGTTGCTAAGATTAGTAACTCGAAACAGGAGTTACACAATAAACAAAGACTAGTTGAAGGGGAAGTGACGATGAGTGTTGGAAGTAGTTTCAAGATTGATATGATCATCATCGCACAGTCCCTATACTTTCGGGCTTAGTGTTAAACCTAAATAAATGTCATTTGGCATTTGCGTTGAGCATGAATATGATTTGATCATGTTTATTGCAATAGATTATTCATTTAAAATTAGAGAATAATTGATGTTCTGTTTACATGAATAAAACCTTCAATGGTCATACACCCAATGAAAATAGTTTGTTGGATCTCGATCGTAGTGATACACATATTCATAAATATTGATGCCAAAAGATGCAAAGTTAATAATGATAGTGCAACTTATTTGTGGCACTGCCGTTTGGGTCATATCGGTGTAAAGCGCATGAAGAAACTCCATAAGGATGGATTTGTGGAATCACTTGGTTATGAATCATTTGATGCTTGCGAACCGTGCCTTTTGGGCAAGATGACTAAAAATCCGTTCTCCGGAACAATGGAACGAGCTACTAACTTGTTTGAAATAATACATACCGATGTATGTGGTCCAATGAGTGTTGATGCTCGTGGCAGGTATTGTTATTTTCTGACCTTCACAGATGATTTGAGCAGATATGAGTATATCTACTTAATGAAACATAAGTCTGAAACATTTGAAAAGTTCAAAGAATTTCAGAGTGAAGTGGAAAATCATCGTAACTTGAAAATAAAGTTTCTATGATCTGATCGTGGAGACGAACATTTGAGTTACGAGTTTGGTCTTCATTTGAAACAATGTGAAATAGTTTCGCAACTCACGCCACCTGGAACACCACAATGTAATGGTGTGTTCGGTCGTCGTAATCGTACTTTACTAGATATGGTGCGATCTATGATGTATCTTACCATTTTACCACTATTGTTTTGGGGTTATGCGTTAGAGATAGCTACATTCACTTTAAATAGGGCACCATCAAAATCCGTTGAGATGACGCCTTATGAACTATGGTTTAGCAATAAACCTAAACTGTCGTTTCTTAAAGTTTGGGGCTGTGATGCTTATGTGAAGAAACTTCAACCAGATAAGCTCGAACCCAAATCAGAAAAATGTGTCCTCATAGGATACCCAAAAGAGACTATTGGGTACGCCTTCTATCATGGATCCGAAGGCAAAAAACATTCGTTCCTAAGAATGGATCCTTTCTAGAGAAGGGGGTTCTCTCGAAAGAAGTGAGTGGGAGGAAAGTAGAACTTGATGAGGTAACTGTACCTGCTCTCTTACTGGAAAGTAGTTCATCACAAAAATCTGTTTCTATGACACCTACACCAATTAGTGAGGAAGCTAATGGTATTGATCATGAAACTTCAGATCAAGTTGCTACCAAACCTCGTAGGTCAACCAGAGTGAGATTCGCACCAGAGTGGTACGGTAATTCTATTCTGGAAGTCATGTTACTAGACCATGATGAACCTACGAACTATGAGGAAGCGATGATGAGCCCAGATTCTGCGAAATGGCTTGAGGCCATGGAATCTGAGATGGGATCCATGTATAAGAACAAAGTGTGGACTTTGGTTGACTTGCCCGATGATCGGCAATCCATAGAAAATAAATGGATTTTCAAGAGGAAGGCAGACGCTGATAGTAGTGTTACTATCTACAAAGCTCGACTTGTCGCAAAAGGTTTTTTTGACAAGTTCAAGGTGTTGAATACAATAAGATTTTCTCACTCGTATCGATGCTTAAAAGTCTATCTAAATCATGTTAGCAATTGCCACATTTTATGAAATCTGGCAAATGGATGTCAAAGCTGCATTCCTTAATGGATTTATTAATAAAGAGTTGTATATGATGCAACCAGAAGATTTTGTCAATCCTAAAGGTGCTAACAAAATGTGCAAGCTCCAGCGATCCATCTATGGACTGGTGCAAGCATCTTGGAGTTGAAATATATGCTTTGATGAGTTGATCAAAGCAAATGGTTTTATACGGACTTGCGGTGAAGCCTGTATTTACAAGAAAGTGAGTGGGAGCACTATAGCCTTTCTGATAAATATATGTGAGTGACATATTGTTGATCAGAAATGATGTAGAATTTTCTGGAAAGCATAAAGGAGTGTTTAAAAGGATTTCTTCAAAGAAAGACCTCAGTAAAGCTACTTACATATTAAGCATCAAGATCTATTGAGATAGATCAAGACGCTTGATAAGATTTTCAATGAGTACATACCTTGACAAGATTTTGAAATAGTTCAAAATGGAACAGTCAAAGAAGGAGTTCTTACTTGTGTTGCAAGGTGTGAAGTTGAGTAAGACTCAAAGCCCGACCATGGCAGAAAATAGAAAGAGAATGAAAAGTCATTCCCTATGCCTCAGCCATAGGTTCTATAAAATATGTTATGCTGTGTACCAGACCTATTGTATAGCTTGCTCTGAGTTTGGAAAGGGAGTACAATTTTGATCTAAGAGTAGATCACTGGACAGCGGTCAAGAATATCCTTAGTGAAGACTAAGGAAATATTTCTCAATTATGGAGGTGATAAAAGAGCCTGTCATAAAGAGTTACAACAATGCAAGCTTTTACACCGATCCAGATGACTATAAGTCTCAATCTGGATACATATTGAAAGTGGAAGCAATTAGCTATAGTAGCTCCATGCAGAGCATTGTAGACATAGAATATTTGCAAAATACATATGGCTCTGAATATGACAGACCCGTTGACTAAACTTCTCTCACGAGCAAAACATGATCACACCTTAGAACTCTTTGGGCGTTAATCACATATCTATGTGAACTAGATTATTGACTCTAGTAAACCCTTTGGGTGCTGGTCACATGACGATGTGAACTATGGGTGTTAATCACATGCAGATGTGAATATTAGTGTTAAATCACATGGTGATGTGAACTAGATTATTGACTGTAGTGCAAGTGGGAGACTGAAGGAAATATGCCCTAGAGGCAATAATAAAGTTATTATTTATTTCCTTATTTCATGATAAATGTTTATTATTCATGCTAGAATTGTATTAAACGGAAACATAATACATGTGTGAATACATAGACAAACATAGTGTCACTAGTATGCCTCTACTTGACTAGCTCGTTAATCAAGGATGGTTAAGTTTCCTAACCATAGACATGAGTTGTCATTTGATTAACGGGATCACATCATTAGGAGAATGATGTGATTGACTTGACCTGTTCCGTTAGCTTAGCACTTGATCGTTTAGTATGTTGCTATTGCTTTCTTCATGACTTATACATGTTCATATAACTATGAGATTATGCAACTCCCGTTTACCAGAGGAACACTTTGTGTTCTACCAAACGTCACAACGTAACTGGGTGATTATAAAGGAGCTCTACAGGTGTCTCCGAAGGTACATGTTGGGTTGGCGTATTTCGAGATTAGGATTTGTCACTCCGATTGTCGGAGAGGTATCTCTGGGCCCTCTCGGTAATGCACATCACTATAAGCCTTGCAAGCAATGTAGCTAATGAGTTAGTTACGGAATGATGCATTACGTAATGAGTAAAGAGACTTGCCGGTAACGAGATTGAACTAGGTATTGAGATACCGACGATCGAATCTCGGGAAAGTAACATACCGATGACAAAGGGAACAACGTATGTTGTTATGCGGTTTGACCGATAAAGATCTTCGTAGAATATGTAGGAGCCAATATGAGCATCTAGGTTTCTCTATTGGTTATTGACCGGAGACATGTCTCGGTCATGTCTACATAGTTCTCGAACCCGTAGGGTCCGCACGCTTAAAGTTAGATGATGGTTATATTATGAGTTTATGTGTTTTGATGTACCGAAGGAGTTCGGAGTCCCGGATGAGATCGGGGACATGACGAGGAGTCTTGAAATGGTCGAGACGTAAAGATTGATATATAGGACGACTATATTCGGACTTCGGAAAGGTTCCGAGTGATTCAGGTATTTTTCGGAGTACCGAAGAGTTACGAGAATTCGCCGGGGAGTATATGGGCCTTATAGGGCCATACAGGAATAGAGGAGAGAGGCCAAAAGGAAGGAGGCGCGCAGCCCCCCTCTGGTCCGAATTGGACAAGGGGAGCAGTCCCATTTTCCTTCTTCCTCTCCCCTCTTTCCTTCTCACCTACTCCAACAAGGGAAGGAGGAGTCCTACTCCTGGTGGGAGTAGGACTCCCCCCTTGGCGCGCCCTCCTCCTAGGCCGGCCGACTCCCCCCATCTCCTTTATATACGGGGGCAGGGGGCACCCCAGAGACACAACAATTGATCCTTAGATCTCTTAGCCATGTGCGGTGCCCCCCTCCACCGTAGTCCTCCTCGATAATATTGTAGCGGTGCTTAGGCGAAGCCCTGCGACGGTAGAACATCAAGGTCGTCACCATGCCGTCGTGCTGACGGAACTCTCCCTCGACACTTGGCTGGATCAGAGTTCGAGGGACGTCATCGAGCTGAACGTGTGCTAGAACTCGGAGGTGCCGTAGTTTCGGTGCTTGACCGGTCGGGCCGTGAAGACGTACGACTACATCAACCGTGTTGTTCTAACGCTTCTGCTTTCGGTCTACGAGGGTACGTGGACAATACTCTCCCCTCTCGTTGCTATGCATCACCATGATCTTGCGTGTGCGTAGGAAATTTTTGAAATTACTACGTTCCCCAACATCCTGGGAACAACCACGCACAACCACGCGAACACACATACGCATCAGATCCGGGGAAGAAGAAGAACCAGAGGAAGAAGAAGATGATACTTATGGAGGTCCTCTACCGGATTCGGGCTAGGGTTTAAGGCGGCGTTAAAGGTTGGACGTCGTGACTAGGGGTAAAAGGAGGACTCATCCTCCTCTTCCGGTTCCTCGTGGTAGAGAAGGAGGGAGCTCCTGCCGGCGGCGGATCTCTGGTGGTCGCCGCAGCCCGACCACGGTGGCGCCCGAAAGGAGGCTCCTCCAAATCGATCGGCGAGAAGATGAGCTAGGGGAGGTGGAAGGCGGGTGAGGGCACCGGCGTCCCTGTCGCCGTTGTTTCGGGGTGGAGGAGGCATCGGCGGCGGGATTGGGTGGAGCGGCGGAGTGGGAAAGATTGGTTGGGGTGTGGGGTTGAGAGGGACAAGGGAGAGGAGAGAGAACCCACGCGGTGCGGTGCCACTAAGTGGTAGCGCGGGGGCACGGGTGCAGCGCTGCTACTAAGTTGGATACACCAGCTGACCCGGTCTATCCATAGCAGTAGAGTGGGGTGGTACACCCGCGCTACTACTATTAACTTAGTAGTAGCATGGTTTTTATACGACTCGCTATTACTATGGCATGTTAAGGAGGCAGGGTGAATCATTTAGTAGTAGCGTGGTCCAAGGAAACTAGCGCTACTACTAATGTATACCAGTAGCGCTCTTTCTACCCGGCGCTACTGCTAACTACTAGTAGCGTGGGGTCATAAACAAACGCTGCTGGTAAACTTCTATCTATAAGCATTTTCCTAGTAGTGTTGCCTTGGGATCAAGACTAGATATGTCCATGATCATAAACTTGAGTGCCTTCTCCTCGACCATCTTCATCTCCTCGGCCGCGGACTTTTTCTCCTCTAGTTCCACCTTCCTCTCCTCGGCGGCCGACAACCTCTCGTCGGCCGCCGCCCTTTTCTCCTAGGCCGCCGCCCTCCGCCGCTTGGCCTCACTCAATCTCCTCTATTTCCTTGAGCTTCAACATTCTTTTTTCTTCAGCATACTCTTTCCTCGCCATGACAATGGCATCAAATCTTTCCTTGAGATCATTGTCTCCAGCCTTGGTTCCCTTCACTTTCTTGTTTCCATCGGGCCTATATGAATTTTGTCGCGGAGTTAAGAGTGGGTTTCCTATCCTCACCGGCATCATCTTCTTCATCCTCAATCACCACACTCTTCTTCTTTGAAGCATCAAAAGTTTCTCTAGTTTTCCACTTCTCCTCATCCTTGAGCTCTTTGAAGCAATGATGAAAAGTGAAAGCTTTTCCTTTCCTTTTCTTCTTCTCATCTTTCATGTTCCGCTCTCGAAACAATCCTTGGGCAATCATTTTCTACAATAGAACAACCAACACGTCATCATCAAAATTTGGAACAATCTAATATTTGGAAACACACGCATGAAGAAGAAATATTTACCAAAGCACCATCACCGCAACCACTTGGGTTCATGCGAGCAACATTTGACAAGCAACTGGCCTACTTTTGGCATTCGGCGTTGATAGTGGACCAACGTTGGCATAGAGTCGCTCGAACGGAAGTGACCACTTGTGTTGCGCTCATCGAAGTAATCCTTGATGCGTTGCCAATAGGTGTTAACCGTTTGGTCGCTTCCAATGGATGCATCTTGAGAGACTTTCTTCCATGCGGTGCATATCAACACATCCTCCGCATTGGTATAATTTCCACTTCTTCCCTTCGCAACAAATCCCTCATCGTCCATGTTAAGATTGTCATCACCATATTGGGTTTCATATTCTTGTGACATATACTCGTGTGACACAAAATCATCATTTGCCACATTTGTCGCGTGCAAAAAAGCTTCGTCATCAAGACTACAACTGAACGTACAAACATTCAACATCACTTCAATTTGAAACCACAAACTAGAGCACAAAATATATTTTTTTTACCTTTGCGGCATTCCATCGAACATGTTGGAGGCGGTCACCGTCGGCGTGGCCAAATATTCCTCCACGGCCGGCGGTGGCGGCGGCGGAGGTGGAGGAA
This sequence comes from Triticum aestivum, assembly GCF_018294505.1. Lineage (NCBI taxonomy): Eukaryota > Viridiplantae > Streptophyta > Magnoliopsida > Poales > Poaceae > Triticum > Triticum aestivum. Next base: position 751,867,344 of record NC_057801.1, read on the forward strand.
AGGCCGTGGTCGAGGCTCCTTGGCTGTTGGAGGACGTGGCCGGCCCTAGCTGCGAGTCGTCAGCCTGACCTGTCGCGGCTGCCTTCGAGTTTTTGGTCGGCCGCGCCGCAGTTTCGGCTGGGTTCTGGCCGCGATTAGCCGCCCATTTTCGTACCTTCGGCGCCTTTGCAGGAACGGCCGGTGCGGGGGCGACAGGCCAGGGCGGCGCGAATCCGGGGCGGCGGGCGGGGGGGGGGGGGGGCATGGACGCGGCGGCGGAGGGCGAGTTCGCCGCAGCGGCAGCGGAGGGCGAGTTCGCCACGGCGGCAGCGGCGACGGCGACGTGGGTCAGCCCACCGGCTGCGGCGGTGACGGAGAAGGTGGCGGGGTCATTGGCTTCGGCCATGGCGGCAGTGGAAGGCGGTCAGGCGGCGGACAGGCGGGTCGCGGGCGGCGGTCGCGGGCGGCGGTCGCGAGGTGGAAGGGAATGAAGTGGTGGTTGGGTGATTGGCGGGCGGCCGCGGTTTTGTACCAGTTGCATCTCGTGATGTAAATTTACATCACAAAGTTTTCATTTTTACATCACCGGGAGGCCGCGGTCTAATTTTTTTTACATATGGACCGTCCGTTGGAGCAGTGTTTTTTGCCCCAGACGGTCCAAAAGTTAGGTATTTTTACATTTGAACCATTTATTGGAGATGCTCTTAGGGACATACTACATTCAGTCTGAGCTGATATATACCCATCTAATTGTCACGTGATCATCTTTCTATGGCCTCCAATCTATACCATCTCTCAAATGTCGAGACTTAAGAGGAAGAGAAGGCGATGTCACTTAGGAATAGTAGGCATCCAGGAATATGGTACATTATATGGTATCTAAACTTGCGCGATTTACCTGATTATGACCACCATGGTATAGACTGCAACTAGAAATTCCATTCCACGTTGTTTTCTCTACAACTAGAAATTTCTCCGTGGTATTTTTCGTGGGGAGCAACTAGCACACACGGGCCGTTCGGGCCTGTCACATGGCGTTCACTCAGAAGGATGTGAAGTCTGTCACTCGGGAGTCGAGAGGAGACTACAGTTGGTCATTCCGGTGTTTCTTCCTGAGTATTTTTTTCTTTATTTTTCTCGTGTATAGGTTGCACCAGAAGTATGTGTTACTGCACGTAGAGTATAAATTGTAACTTCAAAGAATCACATATTGTACTGAGGTGTGAAGTACAGTTTGCATCGAAGTACATATTGCAGCATGCAAGAACTACATGTTGCACCGCATTGGGGTATAAGTTACATCTGGGGAGAAAAATTGTACTGCGCAGAGAGTAGAAGTTGCACTACATGGGAGCCAAGTGTGTGTGAGGGAGTACACTTATGTTATCTCGGGGAGTACACATGTGTCATTTTGGGAGCATAAGTTGTGTCTAAAAAAAGATCGTCGAAACTTATTAACATGAGACCTAGTTTTGTAGATATTGACATGAGTAGCGCAATGGTGAAAACCGTTTATAATTTGGATGCTCGGTTTAGGAGATCTTCTATTTTTAAAATAAGATCCAAAAAAAAAACACATACAACATACAATCAACCCTCCCATCCCCGCCCGTGGAAAGAACCCACTAAAACTCTCTAGTGGTGACAAGTGATGCACAATATCAACAACCCCAAAACACACTATCAACCATTATCAAATACAACAAAAAAACATCACATAATTAAACAAAAGAGGAGCACACATTAACATAGGTCACACAAGTGTCATAAAGGAAAGGACTGCATCAGCAAACATATAATCCATTCACTCATTCCCATCGTTGAATTGAACCGCAAGGACCACTGAATGCAAGGACTACTGAATTGAACCACGTTTACACTTCAATGTCTTTATTAGAAGATAGTATACAACGACCAACTAATTGGCGTTTATGAACTTTCATTGTACTAAAAGATAGTATGTTCTTGATCTGTGCTTTGTAAAGTACTTAATGCGCACTCACCACACCAACCTCCAATCTTGTTCTGTAAATTTAGGAATTCACACTTCCATCAATACTAGCTGGATATATATCTATCTAGTTGTCATGGGTCTTCTTCCTATGGCATTCGGCTTACACCATCTCTCAAATATTGAGGCTTAAGAGGAAGAGGAAGTAACTACACTTTGACCTAGGAGTTAGACACATATAGCGCGTTTGGGATAGTACTATAGTAGGCATCCTTGACTATGTTGATTCACATGTTCTTAAGACTTGTGTAACCGGCCTCATTACAGCTATCATGGCAGGCACAACACATAGACAGAAATCTGCTAGAGGATGCATAGTTTCCGAAGAGAAAGTTGAGAAGACTAGAAGCAGACACGCGCCTTGCCGGGTCGTTTTCTCTAGAGAAATTTTCATATATTATTTTGGAGTTCCGTACTCCTCTGTTGTACATTTCTGTGAGACGGTCATTGCCATTTGCTTTTCTTTTACGCCTTTTATTGTATCTTTGTAGGTGCCGAACGTCAAAGTTTTTTTTGTTGTTTCCCCGCAAAAAAAAAAGTTTCTTTTGTTGTTGAGCAAAACAGAACGGTGAAGCTAAGCTGCCAATGCAGAAACAAAGAAAGCCCGTGTATGTGAATTAAGCCAGCCACAATAGAAAAGGCACAAAAACAGACAATATTATGCGCTATTGAAACTTTCTTTAGGATTAGTACATTAGTGTATCTAATTTGAAGGGCACGTCTGAAGAAGGAATTGACTTTCCTTTATTCACACTGTTCCATCTCATTGATCCATTACCATAGTGAGAGTAGTAACCTTCAAATAAAATGGAAATCCTTCCTAGTTGTCCAATTTAGAAATAGTGTGAGGAAGATCCACACCCAAGAGTGGCTTCAATTAACGCCCAGCTTGCCATCATCCATATCCAACTCTCTGTTGATCTACCAATTCAAGAGTGGCTAGGTCTGCATCAGTGCACAAACTGATACTAGTACACAACAGTAATAGGCCAGTTATAATGCTATTTTTTTAAATAGAGCAGGCACCCACACAAGGTTCACAGGCAGAATAATGATAATAAAGTAGTTAAGAACACCACTTCAACTGCTTGCTTAAACCTGATCAGGTTGTGAAGGTCTCTCAAATGTCACTTACAGCACAGCTAAGCGAGGTTTTGATAAAGTACAATGACAGAAGTGTTGATTGGTGTCACAAAAGAATACTTACTACTAGTTGTTTAACACTTCAGTATAGTCCCCACATGCTCCACAGTTGCAATAGCATACAGAGAAGGCATCTACAACCAAAAGTCTCCTACTTCAGGTGGATCCAATCATCCACTACTATGTGAAGATCTCATATTGCGGTGACTGAATTATGCAATTAAATAAAAAGGCTTAGAAGAGACGACATAAAGCCAGTTTAAACATAAAAAACTAAACACTCTTAACAACATTATCTTGTTCCAAAAGAAATACTCACACATAGACTAACATAAGGTTCCAGATCATATTGTTAACAATATGGGATCCAATCATTTATTTTCATGGCAGAGCAAGAGGAGGTAGCATGACAAAGCCAGAGGAGATCCAAGTGCAAAAGTTGGAACACATAATATATTCTCAAAGAGAGAAATAAGGAGGTTCAGCAGAACGATCATAATATCCATAATAAAAGTAGCAGGGTGATACAATTGCAAGGGCTGCTAACTGCCATGAATATATACAAGTACACAAGCACAAGCTCAGTCACAAAGTTAACTGCAGTAGTCAGGACATGAGCCTACTCAAACACCAACAAAAACTATCACAACATCATAAACATCTACCCCAAGTCACTGCTGCCCGAATTCAAGACCCAACTACAATATCATTAGAAAGATGGACAATTTTGAAGCTGCAGTACACAAGAAAGAGATTTAGTGCCCATCTGCTAATGACAGTGAGAACAAGGGAACATGTGGATAAAAAGGAGTATTGTCACCGTAACCAAGCAATTTAACTCCACAATCAGATCCAAGCTGACGTATAAAACACAGCTGCATAGAATCCATATCATATGACATTAGAATCTTCTTGTCTCCAGCGACTATGAAAATCAGATTGTGTTCTGGGTGGATTGAAATAACACGATAATCATCCGCATACGAATAATACTCTGTTCCAAACAACTGCAAGAGGCTGACACTATGCTTCAAAGTCCATTTTCTAGTAACGTAGTCCTCAAGAACCCATACGGATAGTTCAGAACCAGTAGTACTATTTGCAAAATACAACTGTCCCTGTGATGGAAATACATCATTGATATCAGCATCATTGTATGGTAGCTTAGGAATACCAATGTACCACCAATTATCTCCTTCCACGTCAACAGCTACTATAAAATTATGGAAGTCAGCCAAATGCAAGATCCCATTTAAAAATGCGCTTACTGAATTCCTGGGTAACACAAATGGATCACACTCAACTGTTTGATATTTCCAAGCTCCATCTTTGGACGAATAAATCGCCAATGTTTCAATGCGTCCAAAGCAATAATCATTTCGCTCGTCCTCGTCTATACCCCATGCCTCCTCATCTATGAACTCGAAGACATGGAAGTGGGAAGAAACGGCCGGGTCGAACCCCAGGCGAGCAACACTGACCTTGCTGGAGGATTCAGTGGCAGGCACCACCAACCATTCCTCAGTGTCCGGATTGCACACCACATAATCCAATGTCTTGGGATCAGTGGCCTTCCAGCAGCGGCAGAGAAGGAGGCCATTGCAGCCATCCAAGATGTCAAGGCTGTGACTGTGATGGTTGGGCAGGAATGACAGCGAGGGGTCTACGAGAGGATAGCGTTGCCGTGACAGATTGGTAAAGTAACGAGCCTTCTTGGGGAAGCGGAATTTGTTGTAACCTTGGTAGAAGAAGCCGAGGATGGACTGCGGCATCTTCTCTCGGTGGTCGCGGTGGGATATGAGGTCGCGCCACCGCGGGGAGACGCACTTGCAACAGCATGTCGACTTGTACGGCACGCGCGAGATGATGTCCACGAGGATGTCGTCGGTGAGCCTCGCCGTCGGGTCGACCTCCTCCACGCCCTTCTCCTTCTTTTGGGAGCCCGGCGCCATCGCCGTACGTGGGGACGAGGAGCGGCCGATCTGCTCAGATTGGGGGACGAAAAGATTAGAAACTTATCCTGGAGTTGAGGGGATTGAGGGAAGAGAGGACGTACCAGATGAGTGGGGTGGCGAGAGCGTGAGCTACCATCTGCGCCGGCGAGCGAGGGTTTGGTTTGGGTGTGCGCAGCCGCCAGATGCAGCGGAGGTCGGGAATGAACACGATGCGGGAAGTGAGGAGTGAAGGTTGGGCCGTGTGCCTGTTTCTTTCATTCTCGCTTGAATGGGCCGCATCCGTCCGAACGCACGAGATAGATTTAAAATGCTCTTTTTCTCAGGAAAAAAAAGATGTAAAATGCTCTTGTCCCTCAAAATAAAAGATGTAAAATTCTCACCATCTAAAAAAAAGATGTAAAATGCTCTCTCAAATTGCCCTAAATATAGAAAAAATAGTACTTCCTCCTATCATGTTACTTGTCGCTGCTTTATTACAACTTTACTAAGGCGGCAACAAGTAACACCGATCGAAGGGAATAGTACATTTGTTTAATAACTAAATGTGACAGTATATTATAAAGTAAATAAACCCTATAGAAGAAAGGTTGTAATAACTTGGAAGAACCGATACATGTCACGATGCAACATGCCCATTGGATACAGAACGCACCGAAATAAACCGATACATGTCACGGCGTAACATGCCCGCTGGATCTAGAGCGGACAAACCGGAGTAAATTCTGTAGCAACATAATGTTGCAGATGCACTGCAAACGAGCATTGTTCACTCATTTCTGTAGACTATTCACTTGTTCATGTAGACAACTGTTCACTATAAATATGCATTGCAGCTTGCACTGTTTATACCTATTTGTCCCTCATACTCCATTAGGGAGTGTAGGGAGAAGATTGATTTGTCACGCGCGGGTGTGAAACAAGTGCTGATTTATTTGGCACCGCGGGTGCCAAACGTAGAGACGGCCATTAATTAGTGTTCTTCCCGTAGGAAACGCGGTTGTGGCATTGGCAGCGGCATATCTGGGGAGTGGTTTTTCTTTTTTTAAAAGGAGGATCACTCCCGGCCTCTGCATCAGAATGATGCATGCAACCCATGGATCCGAGCAGTGATATATGATTCTAGGAAAAAAAGGATTCCCTCTCAATGAATACATTGATTCATTCACTCATTTCCATCTCACTTCAGCCATGTGATTCCCCTTGTACCAGGTGCAACGACCATCCAATTAAATTACCTTTACACTAGCACTAGTAGAAAACAGGGCTTTGGTCCAGGGCTGGCCAGCCCATTAGTCCCGGTTCAGTCACGAACCGGGAGCATGGGGCATACGTCCCGGTTCGTGAGCCCAGGGGGGGGGGGGCGGCCGGGCCTCGTGGGGCATTGGTCCCGGTTCGTCTAGACCCTTTGGTCCCGATTCCATACACGAACCGGGACCAATGGGCCTCGCTCCTGGCCCACATCCATTGGTCCCGATTCGTGGCCTGAACCGGGACCAAAGGTGGGGGGGCTTTAGTCCCGGTTCCAGCCACGAACTGGGACCAATGAGTTGGCTATATATACCCCTCACCCGCGAGCAGAGCACTCCATTGCTATGTTTTTCTTACCGACGAGGGGAGAGCTTTGTGGTGCTCTAGCTCACCTCCTATGCACATGAGGTGTTCGATGAAATGCCCGAGCCACACTACTTAAGCTTTCTCCTCTCCAAGCTCGACCTCCAAGCTCCATTTTCCTCAAGATTTGTCTAGGTTTAGCGGTCCGTCACGTCCCGTCCCCATCTTCACCGCCGTCAATCGCCGGCGCCGATCTCGTTGCCGGCACCACCGTGGTGAGCCTCTTGTTCTTATCTTCTTTCTAAAAGAAAAAAAATTCTTACTTGTATGATTAGATAGATACATGTATAATTTTCTTACTTTTATTATTGTTAGTTATTATATAGTGCGATGGTTTTGGTATCCTCCCCCGTCGGCCCTCGTCATGTCTATGATTCGGATGTGGTATATATTATCTTTTATAACAATTTGGTTCATTTATTGTTTATGAAAATTATGCCGACCAACATGACATAGATTTTATTTAAGGTATGTGAACCGGAAATTCCAACTGAACCTATTGTCGAGAGGTTAAATTTAGTTGAAGAATAAAACAATTACTTGAAGGCAAAAATAAAGATAATTGAGGAGGAGAAGTTGATATTGGAGTTGCATGTTGCTGATATCGTCGATGACCACAAGATCAAGATGGATGCAATGCGCTTGAAGATTAGAAAGATTTCAAAAATATGCAATTCATACCGAGGCTTGGTATCATTATGCCGTTGGATCAATTTGTTACATTGGTTGCGATTATGATCGCATTTGTTGTTGCATTGAAATGTTTTACATAGTTTCAATGTATGGTTTAATTATGCTCTGGAGAGATATATGTTGTTCAATAAGAACTATGTATGTACTTTGGTTTTAATGTGATGATGAACTTCTATTAATTTGGTCAGTTATCTATTCATGATGTTCTGTAATGGTTTTTGACACACTTAATTATATATAATGCACGCAGATGAACCAGCAATAGATGTACGGTGACAGACGCACCTCCGAGTACATTAAGGGCGTGCATAATTTTCTCGAAGTGGCTGAGGAAAACAAGTAGAATTGTTTTATGTGTTGTCCATGCCCTATATGTGGGAATACGAAGTCTTACTCTGACCGGAAAATCCTTCACATCCACCTGCTTTATAAGGGTTTCATGCCACACTATAATGTTTGGACCAAGCATGGAGAAATAGGGGTTATGATGGAAGACAACAAAGAAGAAGAGGATGATGACAACTATGTGCCCCCTGAATACGGTGATGCTGCAACGGGGGAAGCTGAAGATCAAGAGGAACCAGACGATGTGCCCGATGATGATCTCCGCCGGGTCATTGTTGATGCAAGGAGACAGTGCGAAAGTGAAAAGGAGAAGTTGAAGTTCGATTGCATGTTAGAGGATCACAAAAAAGCGTTGTACCCCAATTGCAAAGACGGCAACACAAAGCTCGGTATCATACTGGAATTGCTGCAGTGGAAGGCAGAGAATGGTGTGCCTGACAAAGGATTTGAGAAGCTACTAAAAATATTGAAGAAGAAGCTTCCAAAGGATAATGAATTGCCCGACAGTACGGATGCAACAAACAAGGTCGTATGCCCTCTAGGATTGGAGGTGCAGAAGATACATGCATGCCCTAATGACTGCATCCTCTATCGCGGCGCGTACGAGGATTTGAACGCATGTCTGGTATGCGGTGCATTGCGGTATAAGATCAGATGAGATGACCCTGGTGATGTTGAGAGCGAGCCCCCCAGGAACAGGGTTCCTGCCAAGGTGATGTGGTATGCTCCTATAATACCACGGTTGAAACGTCTGTTCAGAAACAAAGAGCATGCCAAGTTGATGCGATGGCATAGACAGGACCGTAAGAAAGACGGAAAGTTGAGAGCACCCGCTGACGGATGGCAGTGGAGAAAAATCGAGATAAAGTACTGGGAGGAGTTTGCAGGTGACGCAAGGAATGTATGGTTTGTTTTAAGCGCGAATGGCATTAACCCTTTTGGGGAGCAGAGCATCAATCACAGCACCTGGACCGTAACTCTATGTATCTATAACCTTCCTCCTTGGCTGTGCAAGAAGCGGAAGTTCATTATGATGGCAATTCTCATCCAAGGCCCTAGCAACCTGGCAACGATATTGATGTGTACCCAAGGCCACTAGTTGAAGAACTTTTACAACTGTGGAATGGAAACGGTGTACGTGTGTGGGATGAGCTCGATCAGGAAGAATTTAACCTGCATGCGTTGCTGTTTGTAAACCATCAATGATTGGCCTGCTCTCAGTAACCTTTCAGGACAGACAAACAAGGTATACCACGCATGCACACATTGTTTAGTTGACACCGAAAGTATATACCTGGACAAATGCAGGAAGAATGTGTACCTGGGGCATCGTCGATTTCTTCCGACCAACCATCAATGTCGAAAGAAGGGCAAGCATTTCAAAGGCGAGGCAGATCACCGGAAGAAGCCCGCCATGTGTACCAGTGATCACGTACTTGTTATGGTCAATGATTTACACGTAATCTTTGGAAAGGGTCCCGGCGGACTATCTGTTCTGAATGACGCTGAGGGACGCGCACCCATGTGGAATAAGAAATCTATATTTTGGGACCTACCCTACTAGAAAGACCTAGAGGTCCGCTCTTCAATCAATGTGATGCACGTGATGAAGAACCTTTGCATGAACCCGCTAGGCTTCTTGGGCGTGTATGGGAAGACAAAAGATACACCGGAGGCACGAGAGGACCTACAACGTTTGCACGAAAAAGACGGCATGCCTCCAAAGCAGTATGAAGGTCTTGCCAGCTACACTCTTACCAAAGAAGAGAAGGAAATCTTCTTTGAATGCCTGCTCAGTATGAAGGTCCCGTCTGGCTTCTCGTCGAATATAAAGGGAATAATAAATATGCCAGAGAAAAAGTTCTAGAACCTAAAGTCTCATGACTGCCACGTGATTATGACGCAACTGCTTCTGGTTGCATTGAGAGGGCTTCTACCGGAAAAATTTCGATTAGCCATTGTGAAGCTATGTGCATTCCTCAATGCAATCTCTCAGAAGGTGATCGATCCAGAAATCCTACCAAGGCTAAGGAGTGATGTGGCACAATGTCTTGTCAGTTTCGAGCTGGTGTTCCAACCATCCTTCTTCAATATCATGATGCACGTCCTAGTTCATCTAGTCGATGAGATTGTCATTCTAGGCCTTGTATTTCTACAAAATATTTTCCCCTTTGAGAGGTTCATGAGAGTCCTAAAGAAATATGTCTGTAACCGCGCTAGGCCAGAAGGAAGCATCTCCATGGGCCATCAAGCAGAGGATGTCATTGGGTTTTTGTTGACTTCATTCCTGGCCTTAAGAAGATTGGTCTCCCTCAATCGCGGTATGAGGGGAGACTTACTGGAAATGGCATGCTAGGAGGGGACTCAATAATATGTAGGGACGGGCATTCTTGGTCTGAAGCACACTACACAGTTCTACAGAACTCTACCTTGGTGACCCCTAATACGTCTCCAACGTATCTATAATTTATGAAGTATTCATGCCATGTTTACAATAGTTTTATATGATTTTGGTATGATTAGATTAGAACTAACCCGGACTGACGCTGTTTTTAGCAGAACTACCGTGGTGTTCTTTTTGTGCAAAAATAAAAGTTCTCGAAACGCGCTGAAAATCAATGGAGATTTTTTCTGGAAAATATGAAAAATACTACAACAAAAATCTAGCGGAGGGGAGTCCCGTGGGCCCCACGAGGGTGGGGGCGCGCCCACTACCTCGTGGACTCCCCGAGGCCCCTCTGACATGAAATCAATGCCAACTCCTCCTATAAATATAGAAACCTTCGGGAAATAACCTAGATCGGAAGTTCCGCCGCCGCAAACCTCTATAGCCACGAGAAATTAATCTAGGCCCTCTCTGGCACCCTGTCGGAGGGGGACATCATCACCGGAGGCCATGGGGAAGGATCTCGGAGGGGCCATCATCGCCATGAAGGCCAAGGACCAGAGGGGGAACCTCTCCCCATCCGGGGGAGGCCATGGAGGAGTAAGCACAAGGGGGAGAACTTCTCCTCCTGTCTCTCTCGGTGGCGCCGGAGTGCCATCGGGAGGGGAATCATCGCCGCGGTGATTGTCTTCATCAACATCATCATCATCATCACCATCCTCATGTCTTTTACGTGGTCCACTCTCCCGCACCCCGCTGTAATCCCTACTTGAACATGGTGCTTTATGCCACATATTATGATCCAATGATGTGTTGCCATCCTATGATGTTTTGAGTAGATATCCTTTATCTTTGGGTTGATTGATGATCTAGATTGCTATGAATTGTATGTTTTATTTTGGTGCTGTCCTATGGTGCCCTCCATGTCGCTCAAGCGTGAGGGATTCCCGCTGTAGGGTGTTGCAATATGTCCATGGTTTACTTATTGTCTGCGTTGCTAGAGTGACAGAAGCATAAACACGGATAAGGTCACAGCGTATGGGATAAAGGGGACTTTATGCTTTAAGGCTATGGTTGGGTTTTACCTTAGTGATCTTTTTAGTATTTGCGGATGCTTGCTAGAGTTCCAATCATAAGTGCATATGATCCAAGATGAGAAAGTATGTTATCTTATGCCTCTCCCTCATATGAAATTGCAATAGTGATTACCGGTCTTGTTAACAATTGCCTAGGACAACCGATCCATCATTATTCCACACTCGCTATTTATAATATTTAGTAATATATTCTAACTTTATGATAACAACACCTACTTTTATATTTTAGCTCTTCGATATCATGCAAAGTTATCCTCTTCATACCCACAACATAGTTTTATTTCTTGTTTCTAGTTCGAAGCAAACGTTTGGTGTACGTAGAGTCGTATCAGTGGCAGATATGGCTTGAGATAATATTGATCTTACCTTTATCTCCTTGTTGGTTCGACACTCCATACTTATCACTTCCACCTTTGGAAATTGCTATGATGATTCCTTGCACTTGGGGATTATCAAGCTCTTTTCTGGCGCCGTTGCCGGGGAGCAATAGCGTGAGGTTGATATTCTCATGTGTGCTTGCTTGCTTTCTTCACTAAGTAGATTTTGTTTTTCCTTTTTGTGTCTGTTTAGTTGTGGGTGAAACATACAAAAAAAATTAAAGAATGAAAATACAAAAAAAATTACTTGCCTCTCATGCCTAAAAAGTTTTTCAAAAAGAGAAGCGATTGGAAATTTATGCATTGAAGAAGTGAGGGTAGACCTTGAGCACTTGTGTTCATGCTCATAGACACAATGTAGAATTTTTCATGGAAGTTTCTCTGTAAATAATTATCCCCTTGTGTATATTGATACGTCCATTTTGCATCATGTTTTGATATTTATATTTACTGCATTATGGGCTGTTACTACTTGTTATGTCACAATACTTATGCCTATTCTCTCTTATTTTACAAGGTTTACACGAAGAGGGAGAATGCCGGAACCTGGAATTCTAGGCTGGAAAAGGAGAAAATATTAGAGACCTATTCTGCACAACTCCAAAAGTCCTGAAACTCCACAGAAGTTAACTTTGGAATTAATAAAAAATACTGAGCGAAGAAAATATCAGAGGCGGCCACCCACCGTCCACGGGGGTGGGGGGCGCGCCCCCCTGCCTCGTGGGCCCACTGGCAGGCCTCCGGTGCCCATCTTCTGCTATATGAATTCTTTTACCCTGGAAAAAATCACAAGCAAGCTTTTGGGATGAGACACCGCCGCCACGAGGCGGAACCTTGGCGGAACCAATATAGGGCTCCTGCGGAGCTGTTCTGTCAGGGAAACATCCCTCCGGGGGGGGGGGGGGAGAATCCTCACCATCGTCATCACCATCGATCCTCTCATCAGGAGGGGGTCAATCTGCATCAACATCTTCACCAGAACCATCTCCTCTCAAACCCTAGTTCATCTCTTGTATCCAATATTTGTCTCAAAACCTCAGATTGGTACATGTGGGTTGCTAGTAGTGTTGATTACTCCTTGTAGTTGATGCTAGTTGGTTTATTCGATGGAAGATCATATGTTCAGATCCTATATGCATATTAATACCCCTCTGATTATAATATGATTTGTGAGTAGTTACGTTTGTTCTTGAGGACATGGGAGAAGTCTTTCTATAAGTAGTCATGTGAATTTGGTATTCCTTCGATATTTTGATGAGATGTATGTTGTCTCTCCTCTAGTGGTGTTATGTGAACGTCAACTACATGACACTTGACCATTGTTTGGGCCTAGAGGAAGGCATTGGGAAGTAATAAGTATATGATGGGTTGCTAGAGTGATAGAAGCTTAAACCCTAGTTTATGTGTTGCTTCGTAAGGGGCTGATTTGGATCCATATTTTCATGCTATGGTTAGGTTTACCTTAATTCTTCAATCGTAGTTGCAGATGCTTGCGAGAGTAGTTAATCATAAGTGGGATGCTTGTCCAAGGAAGGGCAGCACCCAAGCACCGGTCCACCCACATATCAAATTATCAAAGTAATGAACGCGGATAATATGAGCGTGATGAAAACTAGCTTGACAATAATTCCCATGTGTCCTCGGGAGCGTTTTTCTTCATATAAGAATTTGCTACAAAAAGGATTGGGCCACCTTGCTGCACCTTATTTACTTTTGTTACTTGTTACCCGTTATGAATTACCTTATCACAAAACTACCTATTACCGATAATCTCAGTGCTTGCAGAGAATACCTTACTGAAAACCGCTTGTCATTTCCTTCTGCTTCTCGTTGGGTTCGAGACTCTTACTTATCTAAAGGAGGACGATAGATCCCCTACACTTGTGGGTCATCAAGACTCTTTTCTGGCGCTGTTTTCGGGGAGTGAAGCGCTTTTGGTAAGTGGAACATGGTAAGGAAAAGTTTATATAGTGTGCTCAAATTTACTGTCATTTGTTACTATGGAAAGTAACCCTTTGAGGGGGTTTGTTCGGGGTATCTTCACCCCGACCAGTAGAGCAAAGAGTTTCTCCTCAATCTACTAAACCTACTGAAAACTTTTACTTTGAAATTCCTTCGGGTATGATAGAGAAACTGCTAGCTAATCCTTTTACAGGAGATGGAACATTGCATCCCGATTTGCACCTAATCTATGTGGATGAAGTTTGTGAATTATTTAAGCTTGCAGGTATGCCCGAGGATGTTATCAAGAAGAAGGTCTTCCCTTTTTCTTTGAAGGGAAATGCATTGACATCATTTAGGCTATGTGATGATATGGGATCATGGAACTACAAATCGATTGAAATTGGAATTTCATCAGAAGTTTTATCCTATGCATCTTATTCATCGTGATTGTAATTATATATATAATTTTTGGCCTTGAGAAGGAGAAAGCATCACTCAAGCTTGGGGGAGGCTTAAGTCAGTGTTATATTCATGCCCCAATCATGATCTCTCAAGACAAATTATTATTCAAAAAATTTATGCTCGACATTCTCTCAACAATCTCTCCATGCTCGATGATTCTTGTACTGGCTCTTTAATGATGAAGACTATTGAATTCAAATGGGATTTGTTGGAAAGAATTAAATGCAACTTGGAAGATTGGGATCTCGACGAAGTGCTAACCTTTCAGAGCAAGAAGAGGAGAAATTATTGAAAACTCCGAAGAAGCACCGTGCTGCTATTGGATATACTCTTGATGATCTTAAGGGCATTAGTCCCACTCTATGCCAACACAAAAAAAATTGGAGAAAGACGCCAAACCAGTTGTTGATCACCAACGAAGGTTAAATCCTAAGATGAAAGAAGTGGTAAGAAAAGAAACACTAAAGCTTTTGGAGGTAGGTATAATTTATCCCGTTGCTGATAGTCAGTGGGTAAGTTCTGTCCATTGTGTCCCTGAGAAGGGAGGTATTACTGTCGTTCCTAATGATAAAGATGAATTGATCCCACAAAGAATTGTTATAGGTTATAGGATGGTAATTGATTTCCACAAATTAAATAACGCTACTAAAAAGGATCATTACCTTTTGCCTTTTATTGATCAAATGCTAGAAAGATTATCCAAACACACACATTTTTGCTTTCTAGATGGTTACTCTGGTTTCTCTCAAATACATGTTGAGGGAGTCCTGGATTAGGGGGTATCCGGACAGCCGGACTATATACTTTGGCCGGACTGTTGGACTATGAAGATACAAGATTGAAGACTTCGTCCCGTGTCCGGATGGGGCTCTCCTTTGCGTGGAAGGCAAGCTTGGTGATTCAGATATGTAGATCTCCTTCTATGTAATCGACTTTGTGTAACCCTAGCCCCCTCCGGTGTCTATTTAAACCGGAGGGTTTAGTCCGTAGGACAACAACAATCATAATCATAGGCTAGCTTCTAGGGTTTAGCCTCTACGATCTCGTGGTAGATCAACTCTTGTAATACTCATATCATCAAGATCAATCAATCAGGAAGTAGGGTATTACCTCCATCGAGAGGGCCCGAACCTGGGTAAACATTGTGTCCCTAGCCTCCTGTTACCATTAGCCTTAGAAGCAGAGTTCGGGACCCCCTACCCGAGATCCACCGGTTTTGACACCGACATTGATGCTTTCATTGAGAGTTCCACTGTGCCGTCCCGACAAGGCTTGATGGCTCGCCTTGTTGTCAAGGACAACATAACCTCTGGAGGAACCCTGGCTGTAGGCCAGACTCTCCGGCTGGGCGACTTCATCATGACCGCCTGTTCGGCCTCCACGCCGATGATGACTTCTCAAGTCATCAAGTACAACCTCCACGCTAGCTCGGAATTTGCCGAGCAGATGGATCCAATAGAGCTCTCCTCCCTGAGCGGGCTCTTGGATCACATCGCCGCCCTAGGAGTCGCTATAGACTATGATCGGATCAGGATTAAACCCGACCAAAGTGAGATTAACTCTCCGCCGGTCACCCATCAGATAGCGGTGGTGGAGGAGCAATACAGCGATTCATCCTCTATTTTTAGGATGAAGTATGTCCGGATTCCCGAGCTCTCCGAGCCGTATACCCGTCTACAGGAGGACACGACCCAGGCTCCGAACTTAGAATCGGGCAGTGGGCTAGAAAAATTGGGCAACATCCTAGAATCCGAGATGCCAAGCTCGGGAACTCCTCTGCCCCTGGGTCTCAGATCGGGTCAGGGTTTGGACTTAAATCTACCCACCCACCCAGATACAAGTGATCTTTCCCACATTAGACAAGAGCCCCAAGAAACAGTACATCACTTCTGGCCCAGATTCCTCCTTGTAATGAACAAGGTTAAGGACTGTCGCGAGGAAGACACAATCTCATTTTTTTGCAAAAGTTGCACATACAAGGGAATTCTCAACGCCATAAGTCGCCCTGACATAGTACACTTTGCTGACTTGGCGGCCTTAGTACAGAAGTACTGCGCAATGGAAAGCGCCTGGAAAACCCAAACAAAATTCTGGGATCCCCCGGCTCTCAGTAAACCCCTCGTCCAAACTACAAGGGTGCGCTCTCGCAAGTCACTCAATCCAATTACAAAGAAGCCAAAGCCCTCTAATGGGAGCGGAACCGTACTGGAGGGATGGCTCAATGGGCCATGCAAAATTCACAGCACACCGGACACCATACCAACACACAGCCTTAGAGCATGTTGGGTACTCCGGCAGGTGGCCAAGAGCGGCGAGGATCTCCTTATCAATAATACCGCGAAGCATCATCCCACGGAAAATAACAATACAGTGCTGACAGTATTCAAGACTTTCGCCTCAAACAATGGGCATAAGCAAGCACTCCGCAGCCTTGCCGAAGTCTGCCACGTTGCAACAATAAATCCATGGAACTACACGGCTATAACCTTTAATGCCAGTGACGAACCTCAATTCCAAACAGTTTGGGCACCAACCGTGTTAGTCCTTCATACAATTATGGACGGTTTCCGGCTTACTAAAGTGCTCATGGACGGCGGTAGCGGACTAAACCTCATTTACGAGGAGACTCTTAACAAGATGGACATAGACAAGAGCCGTATAGAGCAAAGCAACACGACCTACAGGGGAATCATCCCTAGTCGGGAGGCACGGTGTGCGGGAAAAATCACACTAGATGTGGTATTCGGCATGCAGGAGAATTATAGGTCCAAAGAAATCATATTCCAAGTGGCCCCGTTTAGTAGCGGATACCACGCCCTTTTAGGGCGGGGTGCATTCACGAGCTTTCAAGCTATACCCCATTACAAGTATTGGCTGACTTCGTCGCCGAATGGACAGAAGCCGAACTCCCTAAAGAGTACGGTGCGTACTCCAATTGGATCATGCACTTTGACGGCTCTAAGATGCTGGCTGGTCTAGGGGCGGGCATTGTCCTGACATCCCCAATAGGAGATATAGTCCAATACGTACTCCAAATACTATACACAGATTCCAAAAATGCAGCCGAATATGAGGCTCTGTTGCATGGTCTTCGGATGGCGGTCTCCATGGGCATCCAACGCCTAGAAGTGTGTGGGTATTCGAACCTCGCAATATCTCAAATAAATGGAGACTTTGACGCCAAGGACCCAAAAATGACGGCCTACCGCAATGCCGTCCTGAAAATGTCAGCTCGGTTCGAGGGGCTCGAATTCCACCATGTGGTCCGAGAAAAGAATTAAGTGGCGGATATCCTCGCCCGCATTGGCGCTAAGCGTGACCCCGTCCCACCTAACATCTTCCTGGAAAGGTTGTTCAAGCCATCCGTGGTATGGGAAGGGGAGATCGGCAATATCAGTCCGGATCGGAAGACAACCCCAGATTCCGAACACTCTGACATAATCGGAGGCTCCGCCATTGAAATAACACCGTCGACCCATGTGATTATGGCTATCATCGCCCCGTGGACAGAACCCTTCTTAGCCTACCTAAATAGGCAAGAACTCCCTGAGGACCAAAATGAGGCACATTGCATTGTGCGGAGCTCTAAAGCCTACAAGGTCCACGAGGGAGAGCTTTATAAGAAAAGTGCGACTGGAGTGCTCCAAAGGTGCATCTCCGAAGAGGAAGGAAAGCAGCTTTTGGCTGAAATTCATGCTCGACTCGACGGCCACCACACCGCAGCTCGGGCCCTTGTAAGCAAGGCCTTCCATACAGGTTTCTACTGGCCGACAGCCCGAGCGGACGCACAAGACCTTGTCCAACATTGCGTCGGCTGCCAGCTTTTTGCAAATCAAAGCCATATGCCACCTACCGCTCTTCAAACAATCCCCATAACTTGGCCCTTTGCAGTCCGGGGGCTCGATATGGTTGGACCCCTTAAAAGAGGAAGCCATAAGAAAAAAAATACTTGTTGGTCATGGTAGGTAAATTCACCAAATGGATAGAGACTAAGCCAGTTAAAACGGCAGAATCTGGACCAGTGATAGACTTTATATCCGGAGTCGTACACCGTTACGATGTCCCCCACAGCATCATCACTGATAACGGCTCCAACTTTACAGTCGACGAGGTGAAAACATGGTGCGGCAATATGGGCATTAAGCTAGATTACACCTCTATCTATCACCCCCAAACAAACGGTCAAGTTGAACGAGCAAATGTTCTTATTATGAGCGGCATCAAACCCATACTCGTGAGATCCTTAAAGGAATCAGATTCACACTGGGTCGAGGAGCTCGACTCCGTACTATGGGGGCTGCGGACCACGCCCAATCGCACCACCAGATATACACCATTCTTTATGGTGTATGGTGTAGAGGCAGTACTACCCTGCGATATCATTCATGACTCACCTCGAGTGCGCATGTATGAAGAGAGAGAAGCCGAGCTAGATCGGCAGGACAATTTAGATGCCCTTGAGGAGGAGCGGGACGTCGTGAAGGCCCGTTTCGCATTTTATCATCAGCAGGCTCGGAGGTATCAAAGCAGAGAAGTATGGGCCAAAACCTATAATGTTGGCGAACTTGTTCTACGCCTACCGGAGAAGAAAAATGACAAGCTCAAGCCCAAGTGGGAGGGTCCCTTCGTCATTGATAAAGTTCTCACTGGAGGAGCGTACTGTGTGCATGATGCATTAGATAATTGACTCGAGCCGAACCCATGGAACACGGCCAAACACCGAAGATTCTACGCCTAGTGCCGAACTCTGTGTTTGTCTCCTCACCTCCGTTTTCCTTTATATGTATATATATATTATCTCTATCTCTCTCTCCCTTATATATATATAGCCTTAAAAGATTCAAGTATCCTTTGATCGCACACTCCTGCCGCACTATGCGCGCTCAATATACCTAGGGTTTCTTATACAGAAGCTTAACATAATTATCTTCTGGGCTTTATGCCCACCACATATGCGTCATTTCTCCATATGTGCCTTTTTTCACCATTATATGCATCGATATGACTTAAGTTTTGGCCAAGCTGGGTTGCCTGGCTCTTGTGTTTATGCCCTACGTTCCCGTTAATTCGGCTAGGGCATAAGGGGAGCACCTTTGTGATTGTTACTGCCGGGTCAGCCGGATGTGTACCTCAGACTGGGTGAAGCCGAAAGCTAGCGTTCTTAAGGGAATATTCGGTTGGTGAACAAAAGATGTCTTTTACTTATTACAAAACATGCCCCCAGATGTTTATATCCTGCGTCATTTTTTGCAGTTCGGACATGCACATTAATGCATGCACACACAGGGAAAGGAACACTTAACGGAACTATTCTCCTTGGAAGATGTTTCTTACTATCCATGTAATATAACATAGCTAGTTGGGTACTTGTCTGTTCAAGCACTTATGACCCCTACGCCTGGTTTCCACGCGTGCCCCGGTTTTTACATAACTGAGCGGGTATTTGGATACACTCCGGACTGCCGGGTCCAGAGGTTGAAGCGAAAAGGTCGGCCAAGACAAATGATTTACAATCCGGCTAGGGACAAAATATGTCCTTTGAAGTATAAAGTCACTTAGACTGGATGAATTCTTCTTCTATACCATCCAACAGGCTGTCTAGTCTACAATCCTGTTGGGAATACTTTGCGGCTAAAGCTACCTGGTCATATACTAGATTGACGGGGATGTCTTTCCCATCTGTCCCTACCGGTCCGACCTCGGCCATATGGTTCGGGTCAGCCTTTGTGTATCGCGTCTTCACCATGGCCCAGGCTTCCCTTACACCTTGTCAGCAAGCCGATATCTTCCATAATCGGAAGCGCCGTCGCGCTCCCTTGAACATCTCTACAAGCTCTCCCATGCCTCCGGGGTAGGGATGCGGATGGCCACAAGGCTTGGGCAATACCTTACATCACCTGCCGAATTTTCTCGTGCAGCTGTGTGAGTTCTTGGAGAAGATCACCTGTAGATCCGGGCATCTCCTCTCCGGGACAACTTGTCAGCATACCTACAGATATAATTCTGTTAGCATGTTTCTTCGCCGAACTGTCTAAATGTTCGTTCAAGCACATACTAAAAATGCCGCGTCGAAGCCGCTTATTCTCCTTCACGGAGTCAGCAAGCTGGCCCCGGACATCCTTTAATTCAACGTCCAATTGGGTCTTCGCATCCTGGAGATCATTCCTCTCCCGTATAACTTTTGTAAGCACGTGCTCACCAGCCTTTAGCTGTGGTTGAGCATGAGGGTCATCCTCCGATACGATCTCCGGATTACCTCCGGGATTGTCTGCAGAATCTATCGTTAGATTTGCATGCATGCCGAATACTCACTGGTATATGCCAATAAAATTCTTTTTGATCAAGACAAGTATTACCAGCCGAGGCCTTCTTGGACTGCTCCATTCCGGTTACTGCAGCCCGTAGCTGGGCTTTGCACTCTTCCAGCTCTTTAGATAGCTGGGTATTCTTCTCTATAAGAACCTATGCACATAACTGATCCTTAAATTAGTTGGGCCAATTGTTTCAAGTCTCAGGGGCTACTGATATACATACTTATCAAATTTTCTCACATGTATATCCTTTACATACTGGTCCATAGCTCTGGCAAGGCCATCTTGAGCAGCTCGGATGTACGCGTCCCCTGAGTTAAAGGCATTGAACGCCTCCTCGGAGAAATTAGGTCGCGTAGTGTGGCCCGTCGGCGCCTGTGATTCATGGCGCTCTCCACTTCAGAGTTTATAGCGGATAATATATCTGCATCCTCTGTAGGAGGACCATCCGGCGTTGTCCCCGTATCAATCTCCGCCCTTGTGTCCGGCCTCGGAGTCCGGCTGGTGGAAGCGTGACCCATAGGCTCTCCGGGTACAGTCCGGCGAGCGCTTTTTCTGCCCGGGAACCATGGACATTGTTATATTCTAAGGACGATAATTGCGTAGCAGGTTTTTAATCATACCTCTGCGGCGGTGTCTCGGTCCTGACCGCCTTCCTTTTAAGCCGACCCGGCTTCGGTGCTCCTTGTTGACGAGTCGCTGCGGGTTTGGTGCGGTGTTCCGATGACCTTCCCTGTGAAACGCAATACAGGTGTGGCGGGTAAGGTGCAAAGAAGGTATCCTTCTTGTGAATTGGGACTCCCCTTTTACTCACATGCGAGACAGGGAGTAGGCCAGGATAATCAGCTATGATGTCCACCAAGGCACCATCGCAACTTAACTGATAAAATGTCCTGTCAACGATCTCCACAAATGTGTCCGAATCTTCTTCAAGTTCGGGGTCGAGGGCCCTGTCGGGGTCCTCTGGCTGTGGAGACGGGCTGTGAACCTCCCTCATAGCTCTTCGCAGTTCCTGCTATGAATTGGCGAGGTAAATATTTGTGATAAGGAATGCGGGAAAAGGCTAGAATAAAAGGTAGCAGCTCACCCAGCTTGGGGGGTGGGGGTGTACATGGAGAATCCATCCCGTGGTTTAATCCAGATGAACACCTCTTCTTCTCCTTTGAACAAATCAGACAATATTTTCGCCAGAGCGGCGGCGGAGTCCGGACCTTTACGGCCGCATCGGGTGGCGTCGTCTTCTCCATTGAAGTGCCACATGGGTTTCCCCTGATACTGAAGTGGCTGTACCCCCCGCATTATACATATTGACATAACTTCAATAATTGTCAGTCCTGATCCAGCTAGAGTTTTTATCCTGACCATCAGAAAAAGGACCTCTCTGTTGTCTTCCTCCTGGGGGCTCCATGGGCGCCAGCTATGGCATTTCTTCAATGGGGCATTGGTAAACTCAGGAAGGCCCATTCGAATAGGGTCTGGAAGGGGGACGTCCTCCATATAGAACCATTCCGAAGGCCAGTCTTCGGATGTCTTCTTCGGAGTACCGGACAAGTATCTGGTCTCGGCGATGTGCCATATTTCGGCTCCGCCCACTTGATATATTGACCCCTCCTGAGTACGGGGTACGAGGCAGAATAGCCTCTTCCATAGCTCTAAATGAGCTTCGCAACCCAGAAACATCTCGCAGAAGGTGACGTAGTCGGCGATATGTAAAATGGAGGGAGGGGTGAAGTTATGCAGCTGGAGGCCATAGAACTCCAGGAGCCCGCGGAGGAACGGATGGATTGGAAATCCGAGTCCCCTCAGCAGAAAAGGGACAAGGCATATCCGCTCCCCCTTGGATGGGTTGGGAAAACTCTCCGCTTGCTCCCCGCCATTATAGGTGGCAAGTCCGGCTCGGACGGGGACCATGTATGCGGGCGGGAGAAACCCCTGGGTCTGCAACTCTACCAATCGGCTGTGGGGAACATAACACTTCTCGCAGTCGCTTGGCTTGGTGCTACGGGAGAGAGAGAGGAGGAGCAGCGATGATCGGCCATTATGGAATGGTTTCTTCTGGGCGCGCTCTAGTGGATGCTCGCTGGGGAAGGATGGCGTGATTTGGATCTGAGGAACCCCGTCTCTTTAAATAGGCGATTTACTTACATGGTCATGGTGGCAAATGTAAAAATTCCCCGACTTCTCGCATTCGCTCGACACGTGGAGATTGCCATTATTGTAGCACAGAAGCCGAGGAGTGCAACATTGATGGGAAAAGACGGACACTGCTTGTTACAACAGGTACTCTGGAGAATTTGGAGAAGAACCCGCCTTGTAATGCCGAAGAAAATCTGCGCGCCAGACTCATCGTCATTGAAGCATGGTTCGGGGACTATTGAGGGAGTCCTGGATTAGGGGGTATCCGGACAGGCGGACTATATACTTTGGTCAGACTATTGGACTATGAAGATACAAGATTGAAGACTTCGTCTCGTGTCCGGATGGGGCTCTCCTTTGCGTGGAAGGCAAGCTTGGTGATTCGGATATGTAGATCTCCTTCTGTGTAACCGACTTTGTGTAACCCTAGCCCCCTCCGGTGTCTATATAAACCAGAGGGTTTAGTCTGTAGGACAACAACAATCATAATCATAGGCTAGCTTCTAGGGTTTAGCCTCTACCATCTCGTGGTAGATCAACTCTTGTAATACTCATATCATCAAGATCAATCAAGCAGGAAGTAGGGTATTACCTCCATTGAGAGGGCCCGAACCTGGGTAAACATCATGTCCCCAGCCTCCTATTACCATTAGCCTTAGACGCACAGTTTGGGACCCCCTACCCGAGATCCGTCGGTTTTGACAACGACACCTGTGTCAAAAGAGGATCAAGAAAAGACCACTTTTACTTGCCCTTTCGGTACTTTTGCTTATAGACGTATGCCTTTTGGTTTATGTAATGCACCTGCTACCTTTCAAAGATGCATGATGGCTATATTCTTTGACTTTTGTGAAAAGATTGTTGAAGTTTTCATGGATTATTTCTCCGTTTATGGATCTTCTTTTGATGATTGCTTGAGCAACCTTGATCGAGTTTTGTAGAGATGTGAAGAAACTAATCTTGTCTTGAATTGAAAAAATGCCACTTTATGGTTAATGAAGGTATTGTCTTGGGGCATAAAATTTCTAAAAGAGGTATTGAGGTTGATAAAGCTAAAGTTGATGCTATTGAAAAGATGTCGTGTCCTAAAGACATTAAAGGTATAAGAAGCTTCCTTGGTCATGCCGGTTTTTATATGAGGTTTATTAAGGACTTCTCTAAAATTTCTAGGCCTCTGACTTATCTCTTACAAAAAGATATTCCTTTTCTCTTCGATGATGATTGTGTAGAAGCATTTGAAATACTTAAGAAAGCTTTGATTTCTGCACCTTTTGTTCAGCCACCTGATTGGAATTTACCATTTCAAATTATGTGCGATGCTAGTGATTATGTCGTAGATGTTGTTCTAGGACAAAGAGTTGATAAGAAACTAAATGTTATTCAATATGCTAGTAAAACTCTAGACAGGGCCCAGAGAAATTATGCTACTACTGAAAAAGAACTTTTAGCAGTTGTATTTGCTTGTGATAAGTTTAGACCTTATATCGTTGACTCTAAAGTAACTGTTCACACTGATCATGCTGCTAGTAAATATCTTATGGAAAAGAAAGATGCTAAACCTAGACTTATTAGATGGGTTCTCCTACTATAATAATTTGATTTGCATATTATTGATAGAAAGGGAGCTGAGAACCCCATTGCAGACAACTTGTCTAGGTTAGAGAATGTTCTTGATGACCCACTACCTATTGATGATAGCTTTCCTGACGAACAATTAGCTGTCATAAATGCTTCTCGTACTGCTCCATGGTATGCTGATTATGCTAATTACATTGTTTCTAAATTTATACCACCTAGTTTCACGTACTAGCAAAAGATTTTTTTTTATGATTTAAGACATTACTTCTGGGATGACCCACACCTTTATAAAGGAGTAGATGGTGTTATTAGACGCTGTGTACCTGAGCATGAACATGAATAGATCCTACGCAAGTGTCACCCTGAGGCCTATGGAGGACACCACGCTGGAAATAGAACTGCGCATAAGGTATTGCAATCCGGTTTTTATTGGCCTACTCTCTTCAAGGATGCCCGTAAGTTTGTCTTGTCTTGCGATGAATGTCAAAGAATGGGTAATATTATTAGACGTCAAGAAATGCCTATGAATTATTCACTTGTTATTGAACCATTTGATGTTTGGGTCTTTGATTATATGGGACTGTTTCCTTCCTCTAATGGGTATACACATATTTTAGTTGATGTTGATTACGTTACTAAGTGGGTAGAAGCTATTCCAACTAGTAGTGCTGATCATAACACCTCTATTAAGATACTTAAATAAGTTATTTTCCCGAGGTTTGGAGTCCCTAGATACCTAATGACTGATGATGGTTCACATTTTATTCATGGTGCTTTTCGTAAAATGCTTGCTAAGTATGATGTTAATCATAGAATTGCATCTCCATATCACCCACAGTCTAGTGGCCAAGTAGAACTGAGTAACAGAGAGCTTAAATTGATTTTGCAAAAGACTATTAATAGATCTAGAAATAATTGGTCGAAGAAACTTGATGATGCATTATGGACTTATAGAACTGCATATAAAAATCCTATGGGTATGTCTCCATATAAAATGGTTTATGGGAAAGCATGTCACTTACCTCTCGAAATAGAACATAAGGCATACTGGGCCATTAAAGAGCTCAATTATGATTTCAAACATGCTGGTGAGAAGAGGTTATTTGACATTAGCTCATTTGATGAATGGAGAACTCAAGCCTATGAGAATGCCAAACTGTTTAAGGAAAAAGTTAAAAGATGGCATGACAAAAGGATACAAAAGCTAGAGTTTAATGTAGGTGATTATGTGTTGCTATTCAACTCTCTTTTATGCTTTTTTGTAGGCAAACTTCTCTCTAAATGGGAAGGGCCTTACGCTATCAAGGAGGTCTATCGTTCCGGTGCCATAAAAATCAACAACTTCGAAGGCACAAATCCAAAGGTGGTGAACCGTCAAAGAATCAAACATTATATCTCAGGTAATCCCATAAACATTGAAACCAATGTGATTGAAACCGTAACCCCGGAGGAATACATAAGGGACACTTTCCAGAATGTTTCAGACTCCAAAAAGGAATAGGTATGTGGTACGGTAAGTAAACCGAGTCCAAAGTAGGTCTAATAGCAATTTTCTTCGTTTTGAAATATTTAAGAAAATAGGAAAATAAGAAGCAGTCCGGGAAGGACACGAGGCATCCACGAGGGTGGAGGGCGCATCCTACCCCCTGGGCGCGCCCCTTTCCTCGTGGGCACCTCGAGTGCTCTCCGGACTCCGTTTTCTTGCATGATACTTCTTTTTGTTGGTAAAAATTCGTTATATAATCTCCCAAAGATTCTGACCACCGTACCACGACGAAATCCTCAGTTTTTTTGTTTTGAGTTATTTCTGCCGCAGATTTGAGCAACATGTCGTCCTAGGATTCGGAGGCAGAAAGCTATGTGGCTGATTACCTTGAGGACCCTAAGGTCTACGGGGACTTGGAGCACTACAGTTGGACCATTGAGGAAGAAGAAGACTACGAGCCTAAGATAAAGGAGGAGACGAGCTCAGATGAAGATGAAGTCCCATTACCTCAACCTGGGGACATGCATGTGGAGTTTAAAAAGTCAAGCCTCCCTGATAGAGCAAAGAAATCTAAGATTGAGTTATCCCTTTTCGTCTCTTGCAGGAGAACAAACAGGAACTATTCAAAAGGATATTAAGCCTTGAGCAGGAGATCGATGATCTAAAGGAGCAAAATTCCATCCTCAAATGCAAACTAAGGAAGAAGCCTACATCATCAACAACTCCATCATCATCACCTCCGAAGATAGAGAACTAAATACATGGGTATGGGCACTCCCCTTGGCAACTGTCAAGCTTGGGGGAGGTGCCCTGGTGTCGTATCACCATCACACTCCTATCTTTACCGTTTTTCTTAGTTTGATCCTTTTGGTAATATCTTGATCTAGTAGAATAAAGTTTTAGAATGATCTAGTTTTGAGTTTTGCTTTATGATCCTTCAATGTAATCGAGTCCGTGAGCTATATATAATAAAGATTAGTTTTGAGTCAAGGGCTTGATTATCTTACTACGATCTCGAGGGAATAAAAATAAAGGAGAAAAGAAAGAATAAAAAGAAATAAGGAGTTCATATTGATCTTATGGAGAGTAATGACTTCACATATAAAGAGTATGATGAATAAAAGTTGTTGAGGGTTGACAAACATAGTTTTGGTCATCGTTGCAATTAATAGGAAGTAATAAAGAAAGAGAGGTTCTCACATATAAATATACTATCTTGGACATCTTTTATGATTGTGAGGACTCATTAAAACATGACATGCTAAAGAGTTGATGTTGGACAGGAAGACAACTTAATGGGTTATGTTTTCTTATATTCGAAATAAAGTATATTGTCATGGATCATCCAACATGTTGAGCTTGCCTTTCCCCTTCATGCTTGCCAAATTCTTTGCACCAAGTAGAGATACTACTTGTGCTTCTGAATATCCTTAAACCCAGTTTTGCCATGAGAGTCCACCATACCTACCTATGGATTGAGTAAGATCCTTCAAGTAAGTTGTCATTATTGTATGCAATAAAAGATTTTCTCTCTAAATATGTATGACTTATTAGTGTGGAGAAAATAAGCTTTATACGATCTTGTGATATGGAAGCAATAAAAGCGACGGACTGCATAATAAATGTCCATATCACAAGTGACAATATAAAGTGACGTTCTTTTGCATTAATATTTCGTGCATCCAACCATAAAAGCACATGACAACCTTTGCTTCCCTCTGCGAAGGGCCTATCTTTTACTTTTGTCTAATACCTTTTACTAGAGTCATGGTGATCTTCACCTTTGGCAAACACTTCCTATCAGCAGTCTGAAGCGACGCCAGCGCCAGACTACTCGAAGCCCGTCGATTCTTTGGAAATCTGACGCTCGAGATTTTGTCTCGTTTTGTAAAAAAGAAATTGGGAAAAATCACGAGCGTAATCCCCCACATAATCTTCGCGACCCCATCGTCCATAGCCGACCACATCGCCCGAGCTCTCCTCTCCACCCTCGCTCACCTCGCCGCCATCGAACTCGCCGCTGCCCCCACCGCTTCCGCATCGCTACTTCACCGGACACTTTCGATCCGCAGTGGACACCTTCCATAGCGACCTCAGCGGACACCTTCGATCCGCACGCACCTCCACCTCACCGGCCAGATCGATCCGCACGCACCTCCACCTCACCGGCTGCCCCTAGTCGTCTCAACCGATGCGACCCCTGGCCGGCCGTGCGTCATCCCGGGATTAATAGGTCGAGCACCCCATCTTCATCTACGATTTGGTCTGCGTTAGGATACCCCATCATTTGAATCGGGTGCATTCCAGGTTTCTCCGTCTGGGCATAGAAGAGGCATTGGATTGCAGAAATTTCGGTCTATTGGGAGCGCCCCATCTCCAAATCAGAGGTAGTCTGCACTGCGTCGATAGCCCTGATTTGGGGATTTTAATTTATTTTCTATGGAAATTTCTTTGTAATTCTTCAAGCAGATGTTTTTTTCTTGTTATTTACGTTCGTTCTCTACCCAGTATTGTTTTCAATATTCCTTAGTTTCAGTAGTCTCCATTGCTTCTATTGAATCTGACAAACGTTGTGACAATTTCTCAATGCTTCCTGCAATAGCTTCCAAATATATGTACCCACTGTTGGCGGGCAATTTGCTGTAATTTCCTTTTGCAAATTTTCATGCTTCCATCTCAGATTAAAATGGCACCCTTTGCATTTTGTCCCAACTTCATACACACATGCTTCTAAATTGTGGCCAAGTTGCTTCGGTCGTGTAGAAAAATGCATCCAGTCCCTCTTCTATTAATCGGTTAACCTAGCTTCAGTTATGTGTGGTGGCAACAGAACAGATGCTTCGGTCCTCTAGGAAAATGAATCCATTCCCTTTGCATTTTGTCCCTGCTTCATATATATATATATATATATATATATATATATATATATATATATATATATATATATATATATATATATATATATATATATATATATATATATATATATGCATGCTTCTAAATTGTGAACAATTTGCTTTGGTCATCTAGAAAAATGCATTTGTTGCCTCATCTCTAAATCGCTTATAGTAGGTTCAGCTTTGTGTGCTGGCAACACCACATATGCTTCCTCCTTAACATTAGTCAGCTTAGAAATGCCATTTCTCATGTGTCATGTTTTTTAGTGTTCATATTTTGTGATTCCTAGTAAACAAATATATTTTTTTCATCTAAAATGTATTGCTTCCATACAACTACTTCCACCACACAGTGAATCTGTCACTTCTCTTCTAACATTTCTTTTCCAAAAATGCTAAAACATTGCATTCCATATTTTCTCAGGTGACACTCATCAAGGTAAAATTCCTTTATAGATCAGGCTACATGGAACCTCTTATCTTCAGCCCTCCAACATTGCTTTGAGATCCGTACTCTAACTTACAGCAAGAAGATTTCTCTTTTTTGTTTCTCTCAAATGAAAGAACATATAGACTTCAAACTTTCCAGATCAAACAAAATTTACAACTTCAATGTGTGAAAAAACTTTCAGATTTTTTGGATTAACATAAATATACAAAATGAGGATTTTTATTAAAAAACAAATTCTAGCATTGAAAATGCATGAAAAAATCTGAAAGTTTTTTCCCACGTTGTAATTAGAATGTTTTGTTGTCCTGCAAAGTTTGAAGTTTATACGTTGTTTCATTTGAGAGAAACAAAAAAGACAAATGTGCCTGCACGGATCACGATGCAAAAATGGATGGCTAAGATAAGGGGTACCACGTAGCTCGAGCTACACAAAACCACACTCCACTCATCAATGACTAAAAAAGAGTCGACCATGCTCCAGAATGGATATGCCGCTAGTCGGTTACACGGTATTGTCATAGGTCTTCCTAAGGTGCGGAATGGCCTCATTCGTCAAAAAATGGCGTAATTTTCTTAATATTGGCATATTCTTAGCTCCTAATAGTCTCCTAGAATGGATCATTAACATGATTGTTGCTTCTGAAATAATCCATGTTTCTTAATTTATGTTGTGATAGCAACATATTTTTGCTTCAGAACTAATCCATGTTTCATACGTCTCCTATATGTCCTTCATATGTACTACTAGAGTGCCGCACTACAACCATGCTTCTTAATTATGTAACAATATGCTTCCAAGATTTCCTAAGAAATTAGTGACATTCCAAATCGCCAAGCCATTATTTATCCCTTATAATTCAATTTATTATTGTTTCAAAATGCCAAATGGTGATTTGAACACATCTTGTCTTGTGCGTTCGCTGGGCTTATGTATGAGTTTTACTTTTTGCCAGTCCGGTGAAATTTAGTTTATAGATCAAAAATTTATGCACCCAAATCCTATGCAGCTCAAGCTTTAACTACTCGCATCTATGTATGTTTGATCCTTTAATTCCAAATATGTAAATCTTGCTGTTGCTCTACCTCAACATCATACATTTTTCTGTCAATAATCTGCTGTGTTGACTCAAATAATATCACTTCATGCTTCAACTACTCAACCTCTATGTGTTTCAATTCTTAATTACTACTCCCTCCTTAAACTAATATAAGAACATTTATATACTAAAGTAGTGATCTAAATGCTCTTCTATAAGTTTATAGAGGGAGTACTAAGTAATCACATTCAACTAATCTCATCATATGCTTCCATCCTAATTTTACATGCTTCATTATTTAGTATTTCATGACCATATTTTCTGCACACATGGTGGTACCTTTGCTTTCTCACTGCAACCAAAATACAAGCATGAAAGGTATTTATCTTCCCCTTTTTACTTCCAGAAGATGATTTAACACCGCATGATAATTGCCTACAAGCAGGACGTTAGTGCCGAGGTCATCATCAAGACCATTTTGCTCGTGGCCTCCCTCAGATCTCTTAGATGTTCCTCCTTGGAAACATCCGTCTACACGACGGTGCCCTGTTCAATTATGCATCAACCCAGCGGCCGTGATTATATGTTCTGGCTGGCATGTCCCCTGAGCATGCGCAACAATATTGTCCTGAACCACAATGGCACTATGTCTAGATGGAACAACCTAACCATGTAACATGTTTGTGTTGTATATGGAGGCAAAATTCTGATCATCATTAGAAGAAAAAAATATTTTCCTATAGAAGCAAATTCTATTGTTCGTTGGAAGCAATGACGACAGAAAACAATATTTGCTTCATTGGAAGAAGCCTCTATTTTGTTTGTATGCTATCCCTAGTAATGGAAATATATATTTGTCACTTGGAAGCAAACTCTATTTTGTTTGGAAGCTAGCCCTACTGATGGAAATAGATATTTGTCACTTGGAAGCAATTTACTGATCCTCCAAAACAAGTTTGAAGCACATATTAGCTAGTTTGGAAGATGTAGGCAATGTTCCTTCGTCTTCGAAGCAGCCTCCTTCATAAAAGGAAAAAATGTTCTTGGTTGGAAGCAAAAAAAAGTTATACTGGACTAAATCTCGTCACAAACAGTAACAAAATTTACTTCATATGGAAACAAAAATTGAATAATTTTAGAAACCGTTTAATGCTTAATATAAGTAAGTATACTACATAGCGTGGAATCTATTTTTCTAGATTTATTAGGTTTCCAAATCCAAAATTTGTTTCCCAAAAATCTGGACAAGCTGAATCAGCGAGCAATTAATAACAAATCCCATGAAATTAGCCTTAACCAGTATCAATTTTGGAATAGTTGCCTGTAAGGAAGCACTCAATCAAGGAAGCACTCAATTCGCGAATGGGAAATGGGAATAGTTTCGCGTGGATCTTAACACCAGATCGGACGTCCATCTGGCTTCTATCCAACGACACAAGACTAGTCTGATGTTTGCATACTACCAGTAGTCTGATGCCTAGTGGTGTCCTTCACCTTTCCTTTTTACATTTTATCCTTTGGCAAGCACCTTGTGTTGGAAGGATCCTGATATATATCCAATTGGATGTAAGTTAGCATGAACTATTATTGTTGACATTACCCTTGAGGTAAAAGGTTGGGAGGCAACACTATAAGCCTCTATCTTTCTCTGTGTCCGATTAAAACCTCATACCCATAAGTATTGCGTGAGTGTTAGCAATTGTGAAAGAGTAAATGATAGTTGAGTATGTGGACTTGCTGAAAAGCTCTTATATTGACTCTTTCCGATGTTATGATAAATTGCAATTGCTTTAGTGACCGAGATTATAGTCTGTTAGTTTTCAATGAATTTTCTGATTCATACTTGACATTGTGAATAGATTGTTACTTTATTATAAGAAATCAAATGACAATATTTATATATATTGTTGTTATAAGAATGATCATGATGCCATCATATGCATATTTTATTTTATCGACACCTCTATCTCTAAACATGTGGACATATTTTTCGTTATCGTCTCCCTCTCACTACTAGAAAAACGGTTATAGCTAATATGGACATTAATGGTGCACCACATATGTGGTGCACCACTGCTATATAGCAGTGGTGCACCATATATAGGTATGCCATTAAACTCCAAATACTAAGGCGCACCACATCCACGGTGCACCACTACTAAAAAAGTTTTTTTTTAAAACTAGTAATGGCGCACCAGGGGATAGTGTGTCATTACTAGTTTTAACTAGTCATTACTAGTTTTAACTAGTAATGGTGCACCACACCCTCGATGCGACACTACTAACAATTTTTTTTCAAAACTAGTAATGGCGCACCTGGGGATTGTGCGCCATTACTAGTTTTAACTAGTAATGGCGCACCACACCCATGGTGCATCATTACTAACTTTGACAAAAAATTCCACCAAATGCACCCCCCCGTGGACCGCCTTTTCAGTTTTAAAAAAATAAAAGAAAATGATGGAAATGTCAAAAAATAAAAGAAAATAAGTTTCCCATGTGATATGTGGTCTAGTTGCTAGGAAAATTTACAAATATGAATTTTGAATTTATTTGCAAAATCTCTCTGGAATTTAGTAAAATGGGCATAAGTTTTGCATACGAACTCGGATTAAAAATGGCCATTACTATCTTCCCGCCTTCAAAATTCAAACTATATCAAAAAAATAAAAAAAATTAGTAATGGCGCACCTGCCTAAGGTGCGCAATTACTATCTTCCTGCCTTCAAAATTCAAAATAAATCAAAAAAATGAAAAAACTTAGTAATGGCGCACCTGCCCATGGTGCGCCATTACTATGTCGTATATATGGCTGGGCGGGGTCCTCTCCTCCTTACCTCTTCATTTTTGTCCTCCACTCCACCTCTCCTCCACTCCATCTCCTCCTCTCCTCCACTCCATCTCCCCTCCTCTCCTCCACCATACTCCCCTCCTCCTCTCCGGCGACCTCCTCATCCCTCCTCTCCTCCCCTTCCCTCATGGTTTCTCCTCCCTCCTCTCCGGTGAGCTCCTCCTCCCTCCTCTCCGGTGATCTTCTCCTCCCTCCTCTCCCGTGAGCTCCTCCTCCCTCCTCTCCTACCCTCCCCTCACAGTTTCTCCTCCCTCCTCTCTGGTGAACTCCTCTCCGGCGACCTCCTCCTCCTCTCCGGTGATGTAGGCGAGCTCCTCTCCGGTGACGTCCTCCTCCTCTTCGACGATGTAGGCGAGCTCCTCTCCGGTGACCTCCTCCTCCTCCCTCCTCTCCTCCTCATGGTCTCTCCTCGGCCCTCTTCTCCGGCGAACTCCTCTCTGGCAAAGGAATGTACAAGTTCCAAAAATGAGAACAACATTTGAAAAAATATCGTGCAAAAAAACGAGCAAAAAAACGAGAAAAAGGGCAAAAAAATCGTGATCCAGATCCAAATTCAAAATTCAAAAATAGCAATGGCGCATGGTGAGGGTTAGACGGTGCGCCACTACTATTTTCCCGCCTTCAAAATTCAGAAAAAAAAATCAAAAAATCTCAAAAAAAAGTTACCAGTGGCGCACCTTTAGCAATTGTAATGGCGCACTACAAGGTGCGCCACTGTTACCTGCAATACTAATGGCGCACCAGAGGTGCGCCATTAGTATTTGTTACTAGTGGCGTGGTAATAGTGGTGCACCTATAGTGCGCCATTAATAGCCAAAATAGGTGCGCCACTAACAGCCTTTTTTCTAGTAGTGGCTTGAGGACAAGCGAGGTCTAAGCTTGGGGGAGTTGATACATCCATTTTGCATCATGCTTTGATAATGATATTTATTGCATTATGGGTTGTTATTACTCATTATGTTACAATACTTATGCCCATTCTCTCTTATTTTACAAGGTTTACACGAAGAGGGAGAATGCCGACAGCTGGAATTCTGGGCTGGAAAAGGAGCAAATATTAGAGACCTATTCTGCACAACTCCAAAAGTCTTGAAACTCCACGGAAGTTAATTTTGGAATTAATAAAAAATACTGAGCGAAGAAAATACCAAAGGGGGCCCAACCACCATCCATGATAGTGGGGAGCGCGCCCTACCCCCTAGTGCGCCCCCTGCCTCGTGGGCCCACTGGCAGGCATCCGGTGCGGATGTCTGCTACACAACCTTCTTCTAGTAGACGTCGTTGGGCCTCCAAGTGCAGAGGTTTGTAGGACAGTAGCAAATTTCCCTCAAGTGGATGACCTAAGGTTTATCAATCCGTGGGAGGCATAGGATGAAGATGGTCTCTTTCAAACAACCCTGCAACCAAATAACAAAGAGTCTCTTGTGTCCCCAACACACCCAATACAATGGGAAATTGTATAGGTGCACTAGTTCGGCAAAGAAATGGTGATACAAGTGCAATATGGATGGTACATATAGGTTTTTGTAATCTGAAATTATAAAAACAGCAAGGTAACAAGTGGTAAAAGTGAGCATAAACGGTATTGCAATGCTAGGAAACAATGCCTAGGCTTCATACTTTCACTAGTGCAAGTTCTCTCAACAATAATAACATAATTGGATCATATAAGAATCCCTCAACATGCAACAAAGAGTCACTCCAAAGTCACTAATAGCGGAGAACAAATGAAGAGATTATTGTAGGGTACGAAATCACCTCAAAGTTATCCTTTCAGATCGATCTATTCTAGAGTCCGTAGTAAAATAACACAACGCTATTCTTTCCGTTCGATCTATCATAGAGTTTGTACTAGAATAACACCTTAAGACACAAATCAACCAAAACCCTAATGTCACCTAGATACTCCAATGTCACCTCAAGTATCTGTGGGCATGATTATATGATATGCATCACACAATCTCAGATTCATCTATTCAACCAACACAAAGTACTTCAAAGAGTGCCCCAAAGTTTCTACCGAAGAGTCAAGACGAAAACGTGTGCCAACCCCTATGCATAAGTTCACAAGGTCACTGAACCCGCAAGTTGATCACCAAAACGTACATCAAGTAGATCATGTGAATATCCCATTGTCACCACAGATAAGCACATGCAAGACATACATCAAGTGTTCTCAAATCCTTAAAGACTCAATCCGATAAGATAACTTCAAAGGGAAAACTCAATCCATTACAAGAGAGTAGAGGGGGAGAAAAATCATAAGATCCAACTATAATAGCAAAGCTCGCAATACATCAAGATCGTGCCGAATCAAGAACACGAGAGAGAGATCAAACACATAGCTACTGGTACATACGCTCAGCCCCGAGGGTGAACAACTCCCTCCTCGTCATGGAGAGCGTCGAGATGATGAAGATGGCCACCAGTGAGGGATCCCCCCCTCCGGCAGGGTGCCGGAACAGGGTCCCGATTGGTTTTTGGTGGCTACAGAGGCTTGCAGCGGTGAAACTCCCGATCTATCCTGCTCATGGATGTTTTCGGGGTATATGGGTATATATAGGAGGAAGAAGTAGGTCAGTAGATCTGTGAGGGGCCCACGAGGGTGGGGGCGCACCAAGGGGGTGGCAGGCGTGCCTCCCTGCCTCGTGGCCTCCTCGCTTCTTTCTTGACGTCCACTCCAAGTCCTTTAGATCACGTTTGTTCCAAAAATCACTCTCCCAAAGGTTTCATTCCGTTTGGATTCCATTTGATATTCCTTTTCTGCAAAACACTGAAATAGGCTAAAAAATAGCAATTTGGACTGGGCCTCCGGTTAATAGGTTAGTCCCAAAAATAATATAAAAGTGTCTAATAAAGCTCATTAAACATCCAAAACAGATAATATAATAGCATGGAACAATCAAAAATTATAGATACGTTGGAGACGTATCAAGCATCCCCAAGCTTAATTCCTGCTCGTCCTCGAGTAGGTAAATGATAAAAACAGAATTTTGATGTGGAATGCTACCTAACATAATTCTCAATGTAATTCTCTTTATTGTGGCATGAATGTTCAGATCCAAAAGATTCAAGATAAAAGTTTAATATTGACATAAAAATAGTAATACTTCAAGCATGCTAACCAAGTAGTTTATGTCTTATCAAAATAACATAGCCAAGGAAAGCTTATCCCTACAAAATCATATAGTTTGGCCATGCTTCATTTTTATCACACAAAATGCTCCCATCACGCACAACCCCGGTTTCAGCCAAGCAATTGGTTCATACTTTTTAACACGCTTCAGACTGTTCAACCCTCACGCAATACATGAGCGTAAGCCATGGATATATTACTATGGGTCGAGTAGAGTATGATGATGGGATTATGTGAGAAAAAAAGGAGAAAGTCTCACATTGACGCGGCTAATCAACGGGCTATGGAGATGCCCACCAATAGATGTCAATACGAAGAGTAGGGATTGCCATGCAACGGATGCACCAGAGATATAAATGTATGAAAGCTCATAAAAAAGAAACTAAGTGGGTGTGCATCCAACTTGCCTTCTCACGAAGACCTAGGGCATTTTGAGGAAGCCCATCATTGGAATATACAAGCCAAGTTCTATAATGAAAAATTCCCACTAGTATATGAAAGTGAAAACATAGGAGACTCTCTATCATGAAGATCATGGTGCTATTTTGAAGCACAAGTTTGGAAAAAGGATAGTAACATTGTCCCTTCTCTCTTTTTCTCTCATTTTTTGGTGGGCTTCTTTGGACTTTTTTATTTGGGCTTCTTTGGCCTCTTTTATTTTTATAAAGTCCGGAGACTCATCCCGACTTGTGGGGGGATCATAGTCTCCATCATCCTTTCCTCAAATGGGACAATGCTGTAATAATGAAGATAATCAAACTTTTATTTACTTACAACTCAAGAATTACAACTCGATACTTAGAACAAGATATGACTCTATATGAATGCCTCCGGCGGTGTACCAGGATGTGCAATGAATCAAGAGTGACATGTATGAACGAATTATAAAGGTGGCTTTTCCACAAATACGATGTCAACTACATGATCATGCAAAGCAATATGACAATGATGGAGTGTGTCATAATAAATGGAACGATGGAAAGTTGCCTGGCAATATATCTCGGAATGACTATGGAAATGCCATACTAGGTAGGTATGGTGGATGTTTTGAGGAAGATATAAGGAGGTTTATGTGTGATAGAGCATATCTCATCACGGGGTTTGGATGCACCGGTGAAGTTTGCACCAACTCTCAAGGTGAGAAAGGGCAATGCACGGTACCGTAGAGGCTAGCAAATTGCGGAAGGGTAAGAGTGTGTATAATCCATGGACTCACATTAGTCATAAATAACTCATATACTATTGCAAAATTTTATTAGCCCTCGAAGAAAAGTACTACTATGCATGCTCCTAGGGGAAGGTTAGTAGGAGTTAACCATCGCGCGATTCCGACCTCCACTCATAAGGAAGGCAATCAAAGAACACCCCATGCTTCAAATTTGTCACACAACGTTCACCATACGTGCATGCTACGGGACTTGCCAACTTTAACACAAGTATTTCTCAATTTCATAATTACCCAACTAGCATGACTCTAGCATTACCACCTTTATATCTCAAAACAATTACCAATTATCAAATTTATCGTAGTACTCAATGCACTTTATATGAAAGTTTTTATTTTACTCAACTTGGATGCCCATAATATTAGGATTAATTTTATAACCAAAGAAAATTACCATGATTTTCTAAAGACTCTCAAAATAATATAAGTGAAGCATGAGAGATCAATAATTTCTACAAAATAAAACCACCACCGTGCTCTAAAAAGGTATAAGTGAAGCACTAGAGCAAAATTATCTAGCTCAAAAGATATAAGTGAAGCACATAGAGTATTCTAATAAATTACGATTCATGTGTGTCTCTCCCAAAAGGTGTGTACAGCAAGGATGATTGTGATAAACTAAAAATCAAAGAGTCAAATCATACAAGACGCTCCAAGCAAAACGCATATCATGTGGTGAATAAAATTATAGCTCCAAGTAAAGTTACCGATGAACAAAGACGAAAGAGGGGATGCCATCCGGGGCATCCACAAGCTTAGGCTCTTGTTTGTCCTTGAATATTACCTTGGGGTGCCTTGGTAAGCCCCAAGCTTAGGCTCTTGCCACTCCTTATCCCATAGTCCATCGAATCTTTACCAAAATCTTAAAAACTTCACAACACAAAACTTAACCGAAAACTCGTAAGCTCCGTTAGTATAAGAAAATAAATCACCACTTAGGTACTTTTGTGAACTCATTATAAATTCATATTGGTGTAATATCTATTGTATTCCAACTTCTCTATGGTTCATACCCTCTGATACTACTCATAGATTCACCAAAATAAGCAGACAACACATAGAAAACAGAATCTGTCAAAAACAGAACAGTCCGTAGTAATCTGTATCATTCGAATACTTCTGTAACTCCAAAAATTCTGAAATGACTTGGTGGACCTGAGGTATTTGTCTATTAATCATCTGCAAAAATAATCAACTTAAAATCACTCTCCAGTAAAAAATGGCAGCTAATCTATTGAGCGCAAAAGTTTCTGTTTTTCACAGCAAGATCGCATAGACTTCACCCAAGTCTTCCCAAAGGTCCTACTTGGCAGAAACACTAATTAAAACATAAAACCACATCTAAACAAAGGCTATATGAATTATTTATTACTAAACAGGAGAAAAAGTAAAGGACAAAAGTAAAATTGGGTTGCCTCCCAACAAGCGCTATCGTTTAACACCCCTAGCTAGGCATGATGATTTCAATGATGCTCACATAAAAGATAAGAATTGAAACATAAAGAGAGCATCATGAAGAATGTGAATAGCACATTTAAGTATAACCCACTTCCTATTCATAGGGATTTTGTGAGCAAACAACTTATGGGAACAATAATCAACTAGCATAGGAAGGCAAAACAAGCATAACTTTAAAAGTTTAGGCACGTAGAGAGGAAACTTGATATTATTGCAATTCCTACAAGCATATATTCCTCCCTCATAATAATTTTCAGTAGCATCATGAATGAATTCAAAAATTTAACAATCACATAAAGCATTCTTTTCATGATCTACAAGCATAAAAAATTTAGTACTCTCCACATAAGCAAGTTTCTTCTCATGAATAGTAGTGGGAGCAAACTCAACAAAATAATTATCATGTGAGGCATAATCTAATTGAAAACTAAAATCATGATGACAAGTTTCATGGTTATCATTATTCTTAATAGCATACAAGTCATCACAATAATCATCATAGCTAGCAACTTTGTTCTCATAATCAATTGGAACCTCTTCCGAAATAGTGGATTCATCACTAAATAAAGTTGACCTCTCCAAATCCAGTTTCATAATTATCACAATAATATTCAACATCCTCCAAAATAGTGGGATAATTACTTCCTAAAGCTGACACTCTTCTAAACCCACTTTCATCAATATAATCATCATAAATAGGAGGCATGCTTTCATCATAATAAATATTCCCATCAAAACTTGGGGGACTAAACATATAATCTTCATCAAACATAGCATCCCCAAGCTTGTGGCTTTGATATCATTAGCATCATGGGTATTCAAAGAATTCATACTAACAACATTGCAATCATGCTCATCATTCAAAGATTTAGTGCCAAGCATTCTATGTAATTCTTCTTCTAGTACTTGAGCACAATTTTCCTTCCCATCATTTTCACGAAAGACATTAAAAAGATGAAGCATATGAGGCAACCTCAATTCCATTTTTTTGTAGTTTTCTTTTATAGACTAAACTAGTGATAAAACAAGAAACTAAAAGATTTGATTGCAAGACCTAAAGATATACCTTCAAGCACTCACCTCCCCGGCAACGGCGCCAGAAAAGAGCTTGATGTCTACTACACAACCTTCTTCTTGTAGACATTGTTGGGCCTCCAAGTGCAGAGGTTTGTAGGACAGTAGAAAATTTCCCTCAAGTGGATGACCTAAGGTTTATCAATCCGTGGGAGGCGTAGTATGAAGATGGTCTCTCTCAAACAACCCTGCAACCAAATAACAAAGAGTTTCTTGTGTCCCCAACACACCCAATACAATGGCAAATTGTATAGGTGCACTAGTTCAGCAAAGAGATGGTGATACAAGTGCAATATGGATGGTAGATATAGGTTTTTGTAATTTGAAATTATAAAAACAGCAAGCTAACAAGTGGTAAAAGTGGGCGTAAACGGTATTGCAATGCTAGGAAACAAGGCCTAGGGTTCATACTTTCACTAGTGCAAGTTCTCTCAACAATAATAACATAATTTGATCATATAACAATCCCTCAACATGCAAAAAAGAGTCATTCCAAAGTCACTAATAGAGGAGAACAAACGAAGATATTATTGCAGGGTACGAAACCACCTCAAAGTTATCCTTTCTGATCGATCTATTCAAGAGTCCGTAGTAAAATAACACGAAGCTATTCTTTTCATTCGATCTATCATAGAGTTCGTACTAGAATAACACCTTAAGACACAAATCAACAAAAACCCTAATGTCACCTAGATACTCCAATGTCACCTCAAGTATCCGTGGGCATGATTATATGATATGCATCACACAATCTCAAATTCATCTATTCAACCAACACAAAGTACTTCAAAGAGTGCCCCAAAGTTTCTATAAGACGAAAACGTGTGCCAACCACTACTAGGGAAAAGCCTATACACAGAGGTATAGAAGTAGCACCGGTTAAAATAGGGCGCTACTGCTAATTTGTAGTAGCGCGTTCGTGCAAAGCGCGCTATAGCTTAAACTATAGCAGTAGCGCATGTTCGGAAACAAGCGCTACCACTATAATTTCCACCATGTTGGCGGTAGGCTAGGAGTAGTAGTAGCGATTCTGAGCAAAGCGGGCTACCACTATGGTCATTGTTGCAGCGTGTTTCCTGCGTGCAGTGCTACTGCTAAGAAAGAAAAGAAAAATGAAAAAAAAGTAGAAAAAATAAATGAAAATGATAGAAGTAGGAAACAGAGAAATAAAAAAAAAAGAAAATGTAAGGATAAACAGAAGAAATTACTGTTTCCTATAGCAGCCGCGTGTTTTTAGAAAATGCGCTATAGCTAACTTAGCTATAGCGCGTTTGCGAAACAACACTACTGCTAGTTCGACTTAACCACACGCGGGCTCAAAATTTTGCTAAGTCCTCTCGTTCCCCCCCCACTCCCCTGGCCCTGTTCCCCCAACTCCTCTGTCGCCGCCGCCCGAGCCTGCCCTCACCGCCGCCGCCCGCCCTCAACCTCAACGCCGCCGCCCGCCGCCGCTCTCGACCTCACCGTCGCTGCCCTCGACCTCACCGCCGCCGCCCGAGCCCGCCCAGCACCGCGCCTCCCGACTCTGAGCCCGCCCTCGCCGCCCCTACCTCTCCGTCGCCGAGCACCACCCCGCCATCGTCTCTCCCCTCTTTGTAAGCCCCCACCCCTCCCCCACCCCCTTTCTCTCTACTTAATTAGTACTAGATGTTTTTATTAGTAGTAGATGTTAATTTAGGGTTCATAGATAATGATTTTTAGTTGTTGAACTAGTTTAGTTTTAGTTGAACTAGTTTAGTTTTAGTTGAATTAGTGTAGTAAGTAAATTAATAAACTAGTTGAACTAGTTGAATTAATAGAACTAATGCATTTTTAGTAAGTAAATTAATAAACTAGTTGAACTAGTTTAGTATTAGTTGAACTAGTTTAGTAAGTAAATTAATATAACTAGTTGAACTACTTTATTTTTAGAAAGAACTAGTTTTTTTCTATTTATAGTAAGTTTATATTAGTAAGAACTAGTTGAATTAATAGAACTAGTTGAACATGTCATATTTGTTGTTATTTTTTAGTTTAAGCAATTATTAGAGATGTATTAGTGATAACTTATAGGGTTTTTGCTTTGGCATAAATCAAGGAGCCCCTCCATCATCCCCGCCGTCGTCCCCGTCACCGACCCCCTCCGACCTCTAGGTGAGACCTGCCAAATCTCCATGTATATCTTGTGTTGCTCATATAGGATATGTGGTTTCCCAAGTGGCCGGTCATGTTTAGGTTACACCTCCGAGTGGCCTATGTTTTGACGGAGTGTTGCTTAATTTCTGTTCCGACAAATTTCAGGCCCTCGATATGTCCTTTTTTAGCAAAGTTCATGCCGGATTTTTCCGTGAATTCTGGCATGACTTGTGCTAGAATATGTACGAAATATCGAGTGGCCTGGATTTTCTCGAAAAATATTGATCTAATTTAGGTGTTTTAGTACATATATTTAATTGTACAAGTTTAATCTTTGAATTATGAACGTAGGAAATGTCGTACTAAGAGGACGACAGTCTCCCGGGGGAGTGTAGCTGGTGCCACGACGATCAAGGTATGTGCGACAGGTTCGTTGAGATGGACGAAGATCTGCGCTTCAGCATTAAGCTCGAGGAGACCTTCGATGTTGAAACGGTACGCAATAACGACAAGTGTTTTTTCGTAATTAAGCATGACTTCAACTATTTCGACGTCTAATTTTCATCTTTTACAATTCGACTAGCTTATCCCATGCCATGCAAGACGCTATGTCTTGGAGAGGATGGGTTTTGAAGACTGTCGGTGTCAAAACCGGCGGATCTCGGGTAGGGGGTCCCGAACTGTGCGTCTAGGCGGATGGTAACAGGAGACGAGGGACACGATGTTTTACCCAGGTTCGGGCCCTCTTGATGGAGGTAAAACCCTACGTCCTTCTTGATTAATATTGATGATGTGTGTTACAAGAGTACATCTACCACGAGATCAAGGAGGCTAAACCCTAGAAGCTAGCCTATGGTATGATTGTTGTTCGTCCTATGGACTAAAGCCCTCCGGTTTATATAGACACCGGAGAGGGCTAGGGTTACACAGAGTCGGTTCCAATGGTAGGAGATCTACATATCCGTATCGCCAAGCTTGCCTTCCACGATAACGAAAGTCCCATCCGGACACGGGACGAAGTCTTCAATCTTGTACCTTCATAGTCTTGGAGTCCGGCCGATGATGATAGTTCGGCTATCCGGACACCCCCTAGTCCAGGACTCCCTCAGTAGCCCCTGAACCAGGCTTCAATGACGATGAGTCCGGCGCGCATATTTTCTTCGGCATTGCAAGGTGGGTTCCTCCTCCGAATAATCTACAAAAGATTGTAAATGCCAGGATAGTGTTCGGCTCTGCAAAATAAATTCCACGTACAACCGTAGAGAGAACAATATTTACACAAGTTCAATCTGCTGACGTATTTGGTGGCGTGACGTCACACCACTACCAAGCCTTTACTCGAATTGTTTTTATTGTACCACCTTAGTGTGTTTAGAGAAGCGGTTTCCTTGGCACATCTTATTGAAGCAGAGATCGTGTTCCCCTTATTCCGGGATTCTCATAAATACGGATGTGGGTAACCCAACCGCGCCTGTTGCCACGCCCCCTCCATCGAAGGCGGGTTCCAAATGGTCACGGGGACGACTCTTGGTATTCTTCCTCTTTATAATGAGACCAAGGCCCGTTCTTTTTCTTCAATCCTCAATCGAATCCGCCCCTCGCCCCGAGTTCCAACACCCAGGGCTCCAGATTCGGGTACCTTCGACATTTGACAATGTCCGGCTCCGACCTACGAGGCCGGTGGATGCCCTCCTCCGTCATGGAAGAAGACGTGCTAAAGCTGAGAGACGCCAGGTATTTGACCTACGAGATTTCGCATAGGTTGCCTGCCTGAGGGCAAGTTATTAGCCCTGTGTCCGGACGTATTGTCCATTTATTTATCATGAGTTTGCCTTTTAACCAGCTATCCCTTGGACAGGAGTGGATAGCGCAAGCAAAACTGATACGGTGTCCGGCCCCCCTCCCTGAGACCACGCCGGATCCGGTGTTAGTTAAAATGTTGGAGTTTGCGCCTTTGGAGGAGAGCGAAGGGGGGCACAGGGAAATTATCACCTCTGCCAAGGAGGCTTCAGTAAGGGGGGAATCGAGAGTCCCTCCTTCCAGGGGGAGAAGAGGACTGCTTCCGAAGACCCAGAGGCCAAGGCCTCAAAGCGGGGAAAGAAATCTGCACCGGAAGGTCCTGTGCGGGAAGAGCCCCGGCCGCACAGTCTCCCCATAGGAATCAGCCCTTCAGCGAGCCGTAAGTAAAAAAGGGGGAATTTTGTAATAGGGAACGCCCCTATATTATTTCCAAAGGTAACCGAAATTTTCACCTTGTAGTTCGGATCTCAGCCCATCTCAGCAGAGCTCAACTTCGGGGGACCTTCGTCCGGAGATGATGGAGAGCGAGACGCCTCCATCTGCCGCCCCGTCGGGCGGGGCGGACAACCCTGAGGTGTCGTCACGGAGGGTCTCCCCGAGTCCGGCGGGGCCGGAGAGTCCGGCACCCATTGGAGTACGGCCGGTGGAGCTGCAGGATTTGCTCAAGAGGGCGTCTATCTCGGAAGATCACCGCACATTAATGAGTATGGTAATTGAGAGGATCTCATCCGCCGAAAGCGGGTTGTATGAGGCCGTCGGAAATTTCTGACGGGGTTTGAGGTATGCAAAAAAATGACATACCTTTTGACAGTTTTGCACATGGAGTGCACCCTGTATAGATAGTAGCCCCTAAGACTTGGTATGCCGTCAAAAGCGACAGCGTGCCAAGGATCATAATCTCAGTAATAGAATGTGGCCTTTCCTATGCAGGTGGCGAAATATTCGGTGGCCAGCCGGACTGATGGAGTTGCCGAGCTGAAGAGGCAACTCGATGTTGCGGATGCGGACATCGCGCTGGTCAATAAACATCCTGATGATTCACAAGGTAGGTGGTTGCTCCGTGGTCGCCTAGTAAGGGAGCTGACGCCCATTCCT
Source organism: Triticum aestivum (assembly GCF_018294505.1). Lineage (NCBI taxonomy): Eukaryota > Viridiplantae > Streptophyta > Magnoliopsida > Poales > Poaceae > Triticum > Triticum aestivum. Next base: position 751,911,997 of record NC_057801.1, read on the forward strand.
TACAATTTGTATGCTTGATGCAGATGGTGCCGCTGTTGTGGAAGACCTTCGAGCAGAGCCTGCTCGAGCCAAGGAGCAAGCCAGGAAAAGTGATGCGGCTGCCTCGAAGGCAGCGGAAGAGCTAAAGGCCGAAAAGGCTGCTCACTGCCGAAGAAGGGAAGAGATGGCTGGAATGGCCTTGAAATTAAAAGATGCTACCGACCATTGTGAGGTTCTTGAAGGAGAACGCCGAGTGGAGCAAGAGGGCCTGAAGAAGGCCGTCGCCAAAGTCAAGGATGCCCGGAGTGAGATGCGGGCTATGAAGGAGGAACTGCGTCAAGCCGGAGACATTGCGGCCGGAAAGCCCTTTCTTCTACGTAGGAAGTTCACGGATCCAAAGTATGCTCAGCTGGGCCAGTTGTGTGGTGCGGAGGATCCTTATCTTGATTTGGCGGCGAGTGCGGCGGACGCGGTCGTGCACTTCCGAAGCCAGAAGGATCACGAAATGGAAGAGCTTTACTGGTCTCAATTCCATAGTCTGGAGCGTCCACTTCCGTTGACTGATCGGCTGGCTGAGTGGGATGAGCTGAATAGATTGTCTGGACTTGCCATGACGGATGTGGTCGCTCATCTGTGGCCGGAAAGGCCCAAGCCGAAGAGCTATTTTGGCTTGTTGCAGCAATTCCTTGGGGCGGTGCCGCATATCAAGGCGATGAAGCGGTCGACATGCATAGAAGGTGCGCGGATGGCTCTCGCCCGTGTGAAGACATACTGGGCGGACATGGATGCCACCGCTGTTGCATCCCGGGGTTCGGACAAAAGCCGATTACCCGCCGAGCACTATTTTGAGGAAGTCCTGCAGGGCGCTCGTTTAATAGAGTCGCAGTGCTCAAAAGATGTCATGTTCAAATGACGTGTATGATTTGTGAGATCATGTTTATAATGCCATAGCTTTTCATACTTGTGTGTTCAATTATTGAACTATCTCCTGTGCGGCCGTATGTGTATGTATAACCTGAAAGATGGCAGTCTTTGGCTTCAGCCCCCACGCACATGGTGCGGGGGTGTTTGCAAAAAGAAAAGCGTTTTTTCACACTCAATCCAACGTCTTGGTCCTTTTTAAGGAGGTGATAGCATAGCAAACTAGGCAACCGGACTATAATGCTTTATCACTTTCACTTAGCCATAGGAGCTCGAAGGTGGGGCTACTATATAGCCCCTAGAGGCTCCGCACTCTCCGAACTCGGGGCGCGTATGTGCCTGACTGGGAAGCGGTCCTTCGTCAAAGCGGAGGAATTCTAAACATTCCAATAGTCGATCGAGTGGTTGACCAGTCTCTCGCTATATCGTGACAGTCAGTTTTCGGCTTTCTCTACTGAGGTGCTCGCCCGGCCGAACCGGGGCACAATCGCAGTAGTTCTCCTGGTGCCGCGTTAGCCGATGGTGCGGAACGTAAGGCAGCAAAACACAGGAGCCGGGCAAACCCAACATTTGACCAAAGACATGATTCGGAGCTGATGCATATAGGGCCTAACTCGAGACGTCGAACACTCCCTCGGGTGTTCGATCTTTATAATACCGGGCAGAACAATGCCCTAAGCCCCTAGTGTCCAGGTATAGGCGGGAACTTCTGACACGACCGATGCCAAAACGCCAGCCTCCTCCTCGGTTATGGTAGAAAACCAGGGGATGTGTATCAACAAGAGACAGTAAGAAAGGTTTACACAGGGTCTTAATCTGAAAAGAATCCTTGCAACGGGTCCCTGCTGCACGTCTGCGCCCGTGTCTCCATTGTGCTGTATCCTGGACGGGTGTAGCATGTGCTTCATTTGTAAAAGAGAAGGACTTAGTTCAGAAGAAATATCATGCAAAAGTTCTATTTAAAATAAAGTATAATTTGGAAGATGAATAAAGTTGAGCTTTATTGGCTCTCATCATTTATACGCACGACCCCTTGTAAAGGGGTATGCGGCTGGGAAGCCCCCTGTTTAGTTACGCCGGACTCGCCTAACCGTGTCCGAGGTCTAAATGACCTGTTTTTAGGGGCTTTGACCTGCAAGGTCGGATTAGTGTGTGGCTGTCAAGGCAGTCTCACGTTCTCCGTGGTCGAGGAATACTCGGAGTTACTCTTTAATGAGATTATGCCGCGTGGACCAGGCATTTTAAGCGTAAGAGACGCGTAATGTGGTATTGCATTAAAGCGGGCGAAAGCTTCACGTCCCAGTAGTGCTTAAGGGCTACTGTTAAATGGGGCAATATGGAGAGTGAGCTTTTCGCGGCCGAGGTTGTCGGATGAACCAAACACAACCTCTAGTGGTACAAAGCCTGTACAATTGGCTTGAAGGCCTGGCATCACTCCTTTGAAGGAAGTGCTGCTATGGGGAATTTTGGTAGGGTCTACCCCCATTCTGCGGATGGTGTCCTGGTATGGCAGGTGCCGCACTGAGTTTTCGTGTTATCACATGAAGTGAGTTCACTGTTTTGACTTCTAGTGGGAAAGTCTTCTGTTTTCCGGCGTGCTGCTTGTGGGGATCGTCGTCTTCGCTTTGTGCGTCGAGCCCCTTGCGTTCAGCGTTAAGTCGGCCGGACTGCTTGAAGACCCAACAATCTCTATGGGTAATGTTTGCAGGCTTCCCGGAGGTACTATGTATTTGACATAGCCTATCCAGAATTTTGTTTAGGTTGGATAGCTCGTCACTGTTGTCATTGAGGGGCAGTGTTTTGTTATTCGGCCGAGAGCTTTTGAATCCGGCGTTGACCGCCGTTCTATTTGGGCCATTTTCCTTATTCCGGTGCTGATCTTTTCTGCGTCGTGATTTCCCATTTCCAACCCTGACTTCGGATGTACTCGGGTCACTGGTGCTGCATCTAGCCAGCCAGCTGTCCTCCCCTGCGCAAAAGTGGGTCATGAGGCTTGTTAGTGCGGCCATTGTTCTTGGTTTTTCCTGGCTGAGGTGTCTTGTGAGCCATTCGTCTCGGACGTTGTGCTTAAAGGCTGCTAAGGCTTTGGCGTCCGGACAGTCGACTATTTGGTTCTTTTTGGTGAGGAACCTGTTCCAGAATTTGCATGCTGACTCTCGGGCTGTTGAGTTATATGACTTAAATCGTCTGCATCCGGAGGGCGGACATAAGTCCCCTGAAAATTTGCTCGAAACACATCCTCGAGCTGTTCCCAACTTCCAATGGTATTTTCTGGGAGGCTTTTGAGCCAATGCCGAGCTGGCCCTTTGAGCTTGAGGGGTAGGTATTTTATGGCATGGAGGTCGTTTCCTCTGGCCATATGTATATGTAGGATATAATCCTCAATCCAGACTCCGGGGTCTGTTGTTCCGTCATATGCCTCTATGTTTACGGGTTTGAATCCCGCTGGAAATTCATGATCCAGTACCTCGTCGGTGAAACATAGTGGGTGTGCGGCGCCCCTGTATTTGGGTGTGCCATTGTCTTCAAACGCTCGGCGGGTTGTGTTGCTTCCTGGAGTCTTCTTTTTTGGCCCATAGATGGACCTGACCGGGTCATCCTTTTTCCGAGGATCTTTATGCTGATCGTGTGCCGGCTTGTGTGCGGCGCCCCTTGCTACTCTTAGCCTGTCATCTGGTCGTCTATCCGGCCAGGCGGCCTCTTTCTTTTTTGACTACGGGGGGCTCTAAGGCCTCCTCGTCAAATTCGGGCAACAGCTTGCGCTTTGGGTAGCTCTTTGCCTGGTTACTAGCACCATATTTATCTGCGGTATTGAGTACTTTGCTCCATCTCATTCTGAGTGCGTCCTCCGCTGTTTTGAGCTTCCGCTTTTGCTCCTTCAATCTCCTTGCAGTGGCGACGAGTCTTTTCTGAAGGTTCTTATGCTCTGGCTATGTGTTCGGCGTGAGATCATCTAGGCTCTTGTTTTCGCCGGGGATGGGTTGCTTGTCCAGTTCGTCATATTCGGATGGTTGCTTGGTGGCATGTTCGCCGTCCACTGCTTCGCCCTGCTCTAAGGCCGGGTCCGTATGGGTGCCGTTTTTATCAAGGAGGGACTTCGGGCGGCGCTTGCGTCGCCGTTTTGCTTTTTGGTTGGGGGAGTTGCCCTTCGCCCTGTCCCGTTGTTCCTCATTATCGCTTCCTTTTGGTGTACCGACCATGTATACGTCATGAGTTGGAGTGGCTTTCCAGTGCCCGGTAGGCGCTGGTTCTTGGTCGTCTCCGGCATCGTCGTCCATACCGTCGATGTCTTCGGAGTCGTAGTCTAGCATGTCGGTTAGATCGTCGACAGTGGCTACTAAGTGGGTGGTGGGTGGGCTTTGAATCTCTTCGTCGTCCGCATCCCAACCGTCCTGACCGCAGTCCAGCCAGGGCTCTCCTGATAACGAGAGATACTTTAGAGAACTCAAGATGTCGCCAAAAGGTGAGTGTTGAAAGATGTCCGCTGCGGTGAACTCCATGACCGGCGCCCAATCGGATTCGATTGGAGGGGGCGCAGGAGGTTCGGAGTCTGGCAAGGAGTCCGGCACATCAGAGTGACAAGCTTCATGAGGGACAAGGTCAGTGTTTGGCTCTATCATCGTAAAGGTTGCAGCCCCCGAGGCGGTGTCTAGCCATCCGTCCTCGATCTGCGCATCCGGCTCCAAATTGAAGATCGGAGCGGGCTCGAGTGCGGCCTCCAGGGTACTGTCCGGCTGCAGAGCTAAATCATGCCCGTCATGATAGTGCGGCGCGCTTGGCTGTGGCTCGAATCCATCGAAGATCAAGTCCCCGCGGATGTTAGCCGTGAAGTTCAAACTTCCAAATCTGACCTGACGGCCAGGGGCGTAGCTTTCGATCTGCTCCAGATGGCCAAGCGAGTTGGCCCGCAGTGCAAAGCCGCCGAATACGAAGATCTGTCCGGGGAGGAAGATCTCACCCTGGACTGCGTTGTTGTTGATGATCAAAGAAGCCATCGAGCCTATTGGTGACGACACAGAGGAACTCTCAATGAGAGCACCAATGTCGGTGTCAAAACTGGCGGATCTCGGGTAGGGGGTCCCGAACTGTGCGTCTAGGCGGATGGTAACAGGAGACGAGGGACACGATGTTTTACCCAGGTTCGGGTCCTCTTGATGGAGGTAAAACCCTACGTCCTGCTTGATTAATATTGATGATGTGTGTTACAAGAGTAGATCTACCACGAGATCAAGGAGGCTAAACCCTAGAAGCTAGCCTATGGTATGATTGTTGTTCGTCCTACAGACTAAAGCCATCCGGTTTATATAGACACCGGAGAGGGCTAGGGTTACACAGAGTCAGTTACAATGGTAGGAGATCTACATATCCGTATCGCCAAGCTTGCCTTCCACGCCAAGGAAAGTCCCATCCGGACACGGGACGAAGTCTTCAATCTTGTACCTCAATAGTCTTGGAGTCCAGCCGATGATGATAGTTCGGCTATCCGGACACTCCCTAGTCCAGAACTCCCTCAAAGACCATGAAAATTTTGAAACAAAGAAAATACACCTAAGGACCCATCATGATATGGATTTTGAAGTAAATCTGTGCAATGCTCAGAGCGTAACCCATTTTGGTTGCCAAAATTGGGAAGCACTTTGCAAAATGTATGGTTTTTATGAGGGTATGATTGTCACCATGGATCTTGGTGATCCTGACATCGAGCAAGACAATATGGAAATTTGGGTCCTTGTTGATACGCTTCTGATTGTACCGCAATGTGAGTTTCTCAAACATAGTTATTAACTATTTTATATTGTTTATTTCAAAATAGTTGACAGCTTATTTCCATTGACAGCTTATTTTGATTCTTTGAAGAATGTGCGGAAGATGGTAGACAAAACCCACTACACTGATGGCTCCGAATTAACTTATAAGAAGAAAAGTCATCTGATTGAATTTTGTACTTACCTTGAGAATTACAATACCTATTATAGAACTCCTCCAAATTATGGTGAATACGTGCCACTAGTGCACGTGTTGAACCACTGTAACTTCTATGGAGATACCCTGGTTAGAACTTTTACTATTACGACAACCGTGCATCTTTTGCATACTTCTAAAACTAGTACATCATTGCTAACTACGAAGTTATTACTATGTTTTTGAACAAAAACTCCCGATGGATTGTGTGCCTCATCTGATGTATCTGAATGGTCGCCTTACAGTTCTGAACATACTGCTAGGTAAATCTAGGGAGCTCACCTATGCATATCGGATTTCTAAAACCGGTGAACACATGCTCATCAAAGAATGGAAAAATGTTTGGACATTCGCAAGGAGGTTCTTGGAAGTAACATTCAGCAAAAGGCAAGAATTGGAGACAGGATAATCTCCATTCTCCATAATGGAGAGTCAGGGGCTATCTTGGTTTTTGCTATTTTACCTTAGAAAATGTAGTAGGTCCTAAGAGAATGTAGTGGGTCCTATGAGGTACAAAATGTTTATTATGTGGTACAATGTGTTAGAGTTGATGATGAGGAGTACTTGTGATTACGACTAGTGACCAATTTGCTTTGTGATGTCATTGATGAAAACGATGATCTTGAGGAGGTGTTATATGACAATGATGTATTATGATGATAATTTGTTAATGATATGATGATGATGATGATATTTATTATATCATTGGGTGAAAGAACCGCCGATTAGTTTCAAGTGGATGGACATCCACTTGAAACTAGTCCACGGTTCTTTCACCCCGTGATGTAATAACTCATTATGATGTAAAAACAATCTTTAAATTCCTGTTGTATGAAAACTTGTGTAAAGGTGTATGAATACAACATGAAATAAAAAAGAAATAAAATATGAAATAATAGTAGTAGCGCGGGCTGGGAGAAGTGCTACTACTAATTACTAGTAGCGCTTCTCTGGGCAAGCGCTACTACTAAGTCAATTTAGCAGCAGCGATGATTGAGGCACGCTACTGCTAAGCTTTAGCTGTAGCGCCGTACCAGTAGCGCTCCAGCCCGCGCTACTGATAGGCCTAAAACCCGCGCTACTGATAGGCCTAAAACCCGCGCTGCTGCTAGGCTTTTCCCTAGTAGTGAACCCCCATGCATAAGTTCACAAGGTCACAAAACCCGCAAGTTAATCACCAAAACGTACATCAAGTAGATCACGTGAATATCCCATTGTCACCACAGATAAGCAAATGCAAGACATACATCAAGTGTTCTCAAATCCTTAATTACTCAGTCCGATAAGATAACTTCAAAGGGAAAACTCAATCCATTACAAGAGAGTAGAGGGGGAGAAACATCATAAGATCAGACTATAATAGCAATGCTCGCGATACATCAAGATCATGCCGAATCAAGAACAAGGGAGAGAGATCAAACACATAGTTACTAGTACATACCCTCAGCCCCGAGGGTGAAATAGTCCCTCCTCGTCATGGAGAGCACCGGGATGATGAACATGGCCACCGGTGAGGGATCCCCCCCTCCGGCAGGGTGCCGGAGTAGGGTCCCGATTGGTTTTTGGTGGCTACAAAGGCTTGCGGCGGTGGAACTCTCGATCTATCGTGCTCCTGGATGTTTTCGGGGTATATGGGTATATATAGGAGGAAGAAGTAGGTCAGTGGAGCTGTGAGGGGCCCACGAGGGTGGGGGCACACCGGGGGGGGGGGGGGAGGGGGTGCAGGCGTGCCTCCCTGCCTCGTGGCCTCCTCGCTTCTTTCTTGACATCCACTCCAAGTCCTTTGGATCACGTTTGTTCCAAAAATCACTCTTCCATAGGTTTCATTCCGTTTGGACTCCGTTTGATATTCCCTTTCTGCGAAACACTGAAATAGGCAAAAAAATAACAATTTGGACTGGGCCTCCGGTTAATAGGTTAGTCCCAAAAATAACATTGAAGTGTATAATAAAGCCCATTGAACATCTAAAACAGATAATATAATAGCATGGAACAATAAAAAATTATTGATATGTTGGAGACGTATCAGGTGCCCATCTTCTGCTATATGAAGTCTTTTACCCTGGAAAAAACCACAAGCAAGCTTTCGTGACGAGACACCGCCGCCACAAGGTGGAACCTTGGCGGAACCAATCTAGGGCTCCGGCGGAGCTGTTCTACCGGGGAAACATACCTCTGGGAGGGGGAAATCGTCACCATCGTCATCACCATCGATCCTCTCATCGGGAGGAGGTCAATCTCCATCAACATCTTCACCAACACCATGTCCTCTCAAACCCTAGTTCATCTCTTATATCCAATCTTTGTCTCAAAACCTTAGATTAGTACATGTGGGTTGCTAGTAGTGTAGATTACTCCTTCTAGTTGATGCTAGTTGGTTTATTCGGTGGAATATCATATGTTCAGATCCTATATGCATATTAATACCCCTCTGATTATGAACATGAACAATATTTGTGAGTAGTTACGTTTGTTCCTGAGGACATGGGAGAAGTCTTGCTATAAGTAGTCATGTGAATTTGGTATTCGTTTGATATTTTGATGAGATGTATGTTGTCTCTCCTCAAGTGGTGTTATGTGAACGTCAACTACATGAAACTTCACCATTGTTTGAGACTAGACAAAGGCATTGGGAAGTAATAAGTAGATGATGGGTTGCTAGAGTGAAAGAAGCTTAAACCCTAGTTTATGTGTTGCTTCGTAAGGGGCTGATTTGGATATGTTTCATGCTATGGTTAGGTTTACCTTAATTCTTATTTTGTAGTTGCGGATGCTTGCAAGAGTAGTTAATCATAAGTGGGATGTTTGTCCAAGGAAGGGCAACACCTAAGCACCAGTCCACCCACATATCAAATTATCAAAGTAACGAACGCGAATCATATGAGCGTGATGAAAACTAGCTTGACGATAATTCCCATGTGGCCTCGGGAGCGTTTTCCTTCGTATAAGAATTTGTCCAGGCTTGTCCTTTTCTACAAAAAGTATTGGGCCACCTTGATGCACCTTATTTACTTTTGTTACTTGTTACCCGTCACGAATTACCTTATCACAAAACTATCTGTTACCGATAATTTCAGTGCTGGCAGAGAATACCTTACTGAAAACCGCTTGACATTTCCTTCTGCTCCTCATTGGGTTCGACACTCTTACTTATCGGAAGGACTACGATAGATCCCCTACACTTTTGGGTCATCATATATCCATTGTATTTTAAAAATAATGTGCCAAACTTTGGTTTTAGGATGATTAGATTGCTTGTTTACCATGTGCAGAACAAAAACAGAAACTTTGGCTGTAGCGCTTGATTTTACATTTTTTACTGGAAGGTCAAATGGGTCTTAAACTTTTCGCACATTACTTATGTACAAATGTTTCAAAGTTTCATATTTATTTCATAATTTTTGGAGTTACAGAAGTTTACTAAACTTCCAGATTACGACAGACTGTCCTGTTTTTGACAGATTCTTTTTTTCGCGTGTTGTTTGCTTATTTTGATGAATCTATGGCTAGTATCGGGGGGTATGAACCATAGATAAGTTGTAATACAGTAGGTTTAACACAAATATAAATAAATAATGAATTCATTACAGTACCTTAAAGTGGTAGTTTGCTTTATTACACTAACAGATCTCACAAAGTTTTTGTTATGTTTTTATGGATGAAGTGTTCGAAGAACAAGGAGTTACCGATGTGAGAAGAATAAAGATCGGCAAGAGTTAAATCTTGGGGATTCCCAAGGCACCCCAAGTAAATATTTCAAAGGATACTCAAGCATCTAAGCTTGGGGATGCCCCGGTTGGCATCCCATCTTTCTTCTTCAACAAATATCGGTATACCTCGGTTTTTTGTTTTGTTCACATGATTTGTGTCCTTCATGTGTCCTTTGTGTTTTTATTTTTCTTTAAGAACCATGCTAGTATGAGATATCCCTTCATTTATTTATAGAATACTTCATGTGCTTCACTTAAATCTTTTAAGTATGATCTTATAGAATTGCTCTTTGTGCTTCACTTAAATCATTTGAGTATGGTTTTATAGAATGCTTCGTGTGCTTCACTTATATATTTTGAGCTTGGATATTGGTTAATATATATTAGTTGTAGAATTCTCCATGATCTTCACTTATATCTTTTGGAGTATGAATAATACTATCATCTAAAGCAGGTCTGGAAGAGTGTCAACTTTAGGAATTAGTGATCCCACTATTCCGAATGAGAAGAGTTTTGCTTATGTGGAGAGTAGTAAAAATTCTATGCTTATAGATCATGAAAAGAATGCTTTATGTGATGGTTATATTGTTGAATTCATTCATTATGGTACTGAAAATTATTATGAGGGAGGAATATATGATTGTAGGAGTTGCAATAATATCAAGTTTCCTCTCTATGTGCTTAAAGTTTTGAAGTTATACTTGTTTTGCCTTCCTATGCTAGTTCATTATTGTTCCTATAAATTATGTGTCCACAAAATCCGTAGGCATAGGAAGTGGGTTATATTCAATTGTGCTAGTCATATTCTTCATGATGCTCTCTTTATGTTTCAATTCTTTTCTTTTATGTGAGCATCATTGGAATTATCATGCCTAGCTAAAAGGCATTAAGGAAAAGCGCTTGTTGGGAGACAACCCAATATTTACCCTTCCTATTTTTGTATGTTTACATGATTAATATACTGTACTAATCATGTCTTATAGCATTAAAGAAAAGTTCCAAGTAAGACCTTTGGGAAGACATGGGTGAGGCCTTTGCAATCTTGCTGTAAAAAACAGAAACTTTGTGCTCACGAGAATAGATGCCATTTTTTACTGGAGAGTGCTTTTAGGTCGATTCCTTTTGCAATGATTAATACACAAATTCCGCACGTCCACCAATTTATTTAATAATTTCTGGAGTAGCAGAAGTATGGTTGATTTTCAGATCATTACATACTGTTATGTTTCTGACAGATTCTGTTTTCATTGCATAGTTTGCTTGTTTTCTAGTTTCTATGACTTATATTTCTCAATATAAATTTTAGAAATGATATGGTACAGTAGGCATTGTATGAGAACAATTATGAAACTTGTATTTGACAGTACCAAAGTGAATGGTTTACTCTTTGTCATACTAAACTATCTCACCAAGTTCCGTTAAGTTTTATGTGATTGAAGTTTTCAAGCTTTGGGTGAGATATCGATATGAGGAGAATAAGGAGTGGAAAGACCTTAATATTGGGGATTCCCAAGGCACCCCAAGGTAATATTCAAGGAAGACTCAAGCACCTAAGCTTGGGGATGCCCTGGAAGGCATCCCCTCTTTCGTCTTCAAAACTATCGGTATACCTTACTCGGAGCTAAATTTTTATTCGTCACATGATATGTGTTTTGCTTGGAGTGTATTTTAAATTTTACTTGCTGTTTGAATAAAATCATTGGATCTGAAATCTTGAATAAAAAAGAATCCTCCCATGACTAGTTAATTATTTCACTACTCAGTGTTCTTCACTTATATCTTTTGGATTAGTTTGTCATTTGCTCACGTGCTTCACGTATATCCTATGAGTAAATGGTTGATTGAATTGAATATCATAAATATGAATTTATATAGGTTTCATATGCTTATAACATGGGGAGTAATGACTTCACACATAATAAGTATAGGTAGTAAACTCATTGAAAGTTAGCAAACGCAGAATTGGTCACTTGAACAATTCATGAAAGAATATTGAAGGAGGAGAGATTTCAGATATAAATATACTATCTTGGACATCTTCTGTAATTGTGAGCACTCATTAAAATATGGCATGCTAAAAAGTTGATGTTGGACGAGGAAGACAACTTATTCCTATATCCGAAACATTATATTGTCTTGGATCATCCAACATGTTGGGCCTGCCTTTCCCTCTCATGCTAGCCAAATTCTTTGCACCAAGTAGAAATAGTACTTGTGCTTCCAAACATCCCTTAAACCAGTTTTGCCATGAGAATCCACCATACCTACCTAAGGATTGAGTAAGATCCTTCAAGTAAGTTGTCATCGGTGCATGCAATAAAAATTGCTCTCTAAATATGTATGATCTATTAGTGCGAAGAAAATAAGCTTTATACGAACTTGTGATAGGAAAGAAATAAAAGCGACGGACTGCATAATAAAGGTCTTTATCACAAGCAGCAATATAAAGTGACGTTCTTTTGCATTAAGATTTTGTGCATCCGACCATAAAAGCGCATGATAACCTCTGCTTCCCTCTGCGAAGGGCCTATCTTTTACTTTTATCTTCTACCCATATACAGGAGTCATGGTGATCACCACCTTTCCTTTTTACACTTTTTCCTTTGGCAAACACTTTATGTTGGAGCGATCCGGATATATATATCCACTTGGATGTAGGTTTTCATAAATTATTATTGTTGACATTACCCTTGAGGTAAAAGGTTAGGAGGCGAAACTATAAGCCCCTATCTTTCTCTGTATCCGATTAAAACTTTGAACCCATAATTATCACGTGAGTGTTAGCAATTGTGAAAGATTACATCATAGTTGAGTATGTGGAGTTTGCTAAATCAAAGCTCTGACATAAACCCTTCCTGAAAATAAGATGAATTGCAATTGTTTGATGATTCAGAATATAGTTTGTTAGTTTCAAGAAAGTTTATGATCTATACTTTAACATGTGAATAGCTTGTTACTTGATCATGAAAAGTTTTATGAGATGAGCTACTATTGTGACATATAATGATGCTAGAAAAGGTGATTGAAATTATCATTGATCAAACTTATGCATTTGCTAGCATTCAGACTTCATAAATTATTTCTTTTATCATTTACCTACTCGAGGATGAGCAGGAATTAAGCTTGGGGATGCTGATACGTCTCCAACGTATCTATAATTTATGAAGTATTCATGCCATGTATACAATAGTTTTATATTTTTTTGGTATGATTTGATTAGAACTAACCCAGACTGACGCAATTTTTAGCAGAACTACCATGGTGTTGTTTTTGTGCAGAAATAAAAGTTCTCGAAACACGCTGAAAATCAACGGAGGTTTTTTCTCGAAAATATGAAAAATACTGGAACAAAAATCTACCGGATGGGAGTCCCGTGGGCCCCACGAGGGTGGGGGGCACCCCTGCCTTCTGTACTCCCCGAGGGCCCCCGACGTGAAATCAACGCCAACTGCTCCTATAAATACAGAAACCTTCAGGAAATACCCTAGATCGGAAGTTCCGCCGCCGCAAGCCTCTGTAGCCACGAGAAATCAATCTAGGCCCTCTCTGGCACCCTGACGGAGGGAGCCATCATCACCGGAGGCCATGGAGAAGGATCTCGGAGGAGCCATCATCGCCATGAAGGCCAAGGACCAGAAGGGGAACCTCTCCCCATCCAAGGGGGAGGCCATGGAGGAGGAAGCACAAGGGAGAGAACTTCTCCTCCTCTCTCTCGGTGGCTCCGGAGTGCCATCGGGAGGGGAATCATCGCCTCGGTGATCGTCTTCATCAACATGACCATCATCATCACCATCCTCATCTATTTTATGCGGTCCACTCTCCCACACCCTGCTATAATCCCTACTTGAACATGGTGCTTTATGCCATATATTATGATCCAATGATGTGTTGCCATCCTATGATGTTTTGAGTAGATATCCTTTGTCTTTGGGTTGATTGATGATCTAGATTGGTATGAGTTGTATGTTTTATTTTGGTGCTTTCCTATGGTGCCCTCCGTGTCGCGCAAGCGTGAGGGATTCCCGCTGTAGGGTCTTGCAATATGTCCATGGTTTACTTATTGTCCGCGTTGCTTGAGTGACAGAAGCATAAACATTGATAAGTGGGTCACGGCGTATGGGATAAAGGGGACTTGATGCTTTAATGCTATGGTTCGGTTTTACCTTAATGATCTTTAGTAGTTGCGGATGCAATTGGAAATATGCCCTAGAGGCAATAATAAAATGGTTATTATTATATTTCCTTGTTCATGATAATTGTCTATTCTTCATGCTATAATTGTGTTAACTGGAAACCGTAATACATGTGTGAATATATAGACCACAACATGTCCCTAGTGAGCCTCTAGTTGACTAGCTCGTTGATCAATAGATGGTTGTGATTTCCTGACCACGGACATTGGATGTCATTAATAATGGGATCACATCATTAGGAGAATGATGTGATGGACAAGACCCAATCCTAAGCATAGCACAAGATCGTGTAGTTCGTTTGCTAAGTCTTTTCTAAATCTCAAGTGTCATTTCCTTAGACAATTAGATTGTGTAACTCCCGGATACCGTAGGAATGCTTTGGGTGTACCAAATGTCACAACGGAACTGGGTGGATATAAAGGTGCACTACTGGTATCTCCAAAAGTGTCTGTTGGGTTGGCACGAATCGAGACTGGGATTTGTCACCCTGTATGACGGAGAGGTATCTCTGGGCCCACTCGGTAATGCATCATCATAATGAGCTCAATGTGTCTAAGGAGTTAGTTACGGGATCATGCATTATAGAACGAGTAAAGGGACTTGCTGGTAACGAGATTGAACGAGGTATTGGGGTACCGACGATCGAATCTCGGGCAAGTAACATACCGGTGGACAAAGGGAATTGTATATGGGATTGATTGAATCCCTGACATCGTGTTTCATCCGATGAGATCATCATGGAACATGTGGGAGCCAACATGGGTTTCCAGATCCCGCTGTTGGTTATTGGCCGGAGAACGTCTCAGTCATGTCTACATGGTTCCCGAACCCGTAGGGTCTACACACTTAAGGTTCAGTGACGCTAGAGTTGTTATGCGAAATTGTATGTGGTTAACGAAGGTTGTTCGGAGTCCTAGATGAGATCCCGGACGTCACGAGGAGTTCCGGAATGGTCCGGAGGTGAAGATTTATATATGGGAAGTCCAGCTGTCGCCGGAATGGTTTCGGGGGTAATCGGTATTGTACCAGGACCAGCGAAAGGTGTCTGGAGGTCCACCAGGTGGGGCCACCTACCTTGGGGGACTTAATGGGCTGAATATGGGAGGGAACCAGCCCCCTAGTGGGCTGGTGCCCCCCCAAGGGCCCAAGGCTCCTAGGGTTTGGAAACCCTAGGGGAGGGGGCGCCTCCACCTTCCTTGGGAGGCAAGTCTCCCCTCCTGGCTGCCGCCCCCCCTCTAGATGGTATCTAGAGGGGCCGCCCCCCTCTCCCCTTCACCCTATAAATAGAGGGAGGGTGGGAGGGCTACAGCACCCCTTCCTTGGTGCAGCCTCTTCCTCGTCCAACTCTTCCTCCTCCTCCGTAGTACTTGGCGAAGCCCTTCAGGAATACCAAAAGTTCCACCACCACGGTGTCATGCTGCCGGACCTCTCCCTCAACTTCTCATCTCCCCTTGCTGGATCAAGAAGGAGGAGACGTCCCCGGGTTGTATGTGTGTTGAACGCGGAGGCGCCGTTCGTTCGGGGCTAGATCGGATCTTCCGCGATTTGAATCACCATGAGTACGACTCCATCAACCGCGTTCTAGTAACACTTCCGCTTAGCGATCATCAATGGTATGAATATGCACTCCCTCTCTCTCTCTCTCGCGTTGCTAGTATCTCCTAGATTGATCTTGGTGACACGTAGGAAAATTTTGAATTATTGCTACGTTCCCGAACAGTGGCATCATGAGCTAGGTCTATGCGTAGATTCTATGCACGAGTAGAACACAACTAGTTGTGGGCGTTGGTTTGTTCAATATGATTACCGTTACTAGTCTTATCTTGATTTGGCGGCATCGTGGGATGAAGCGGCCCGAAACGACCTTACACGTACGCTTACATGAGACAGGTTCCACTGACTGACATGCACTTGTTGCATAAGGTGGCTAGCGGGTGCCAGTCTCTCCCACTTTAGTCGGATCTGATTCGATGAAAAGGGTCCTTATGAAGGGTAAATATCAATTGGCATATCACTGTTGTGGCTTTTTTGTAGGTAAGAAACGTTCTTGCTAGAAACCCATAGCAGCCACATAAAACATGCAACAACAATTAGAGGACGTCTAACTTGTTTTTGCAGGGTATGCTATGTGATGTGATATGGCCAAAAGTATCTGATGAATGATATATGTGATGTATGAGATTGATCATGTTCTTGTAATAGGAATCACGACTTGCATGTCGATGAGTATGACAACCGACAGTAGCCATAGGAGTTGTCTTAATTTATTGTATGACCCGCGTGTCATTGAAAACACCATGTAATTACTTTACTTTATTGCTAACCATTAGCCATAGTAGTAGAAGTAATAGTTGGCGAGATAACTTCATGAAAACACAATGATGGATTTCATGGTGTCATGCCGGTGACGAAGGTGATCATGTCGCGCCTCAAAGATGAAGATCAAAGGCGCAAGATCATATTGGCCATACCATGTCACTTTATGATTTGCATGTGATGATTGTCATGTTTACATCTTATTTGCTTAGAACAACGGTAGCATAAATATGATGATCCCTCACTAAAATTTCAAGAAAGCGTTCCCCCTAACTGTGCACTGTTGCGAAAGTTCGTTGTTTCGAAGCACCACGTGATGATTGGGTGTGATAGATTCTAACGTTTGCATACAACGGGTGTAAGCCAGATTTACACATGCAAAACACTTAGGTTGACTTGACGAGCCTAGCATGTACAGACATGCCTCAGAACACAAGGGACCGAAAGGTCGAACATGAGTCGTATAGTAGATACGATCAACATGAAGATGTTCGCCGATGATGACTAGTCTGTCTCACGTGATGATCGGACACAACCTAGTTGACTCGGATCATGTATCACTTAGATGACTAGAGGGATGTCTATCTGAGTGGGAGTTCATTAAATAATTTGATTAGATGAACTTACTTATCATGAACATAGTCAAAAGGTCTTTGCAAATTATGTCATAGCTTACGCTTTAGTTCTACTGTTTAAGATATGTTCCTAGAGAAAATTTAGTTGAAAGTTGACAGTAGCAATTATGCGGACTGGGTTCGTAAACTGAGGATTGTCCTCATTGCTGCACAGAAGGATTATGTCCTTAATGCATCGCTTGGTGTGCTGAACCTCGAGCGTCATCTGTGGATGTTACGAACATCTGACATACAAGTTTTGATGACTAAGTGATAGTTCAGTGTGTAATGTTAAACGATTTAGAATTGAGGCGCCGAAGACATTTCTGAAACGTCGCAGAACATATGAGATGTTCCAAGGGCTGAAATTGGATTTCAGGCTCGTGCCCACGTCAAGAGGTATGAGACCTCTGACAAGTTTCTTATCCTGCAAACTAAGGGAGAAAAGCTCAATCATTGAGCATGTGCTCAGATTGTCTGAGTACTACAATCGCTTGAATCGAGTGGGAGTTAATCTTCCAGATGAGATAGTGATGGTTCTCCAAAGTGTAGCGACCAGACCTCAAACATTCTGATCTCTGTGCATCAGTGTCATCCCTGGATCAGTAATGCTGACACGCACAATACTTGAAGGATTTATAACAGAGTAGCAATCACACACTTATTACATTGAATGTCTCAGAATAGAGCTTATTACAATAAATATGGCTTAAGGCCATCTAATAACGATAACAGCGGAAGGCTTGGAAGATAAGTGAGTCCATCAACTCCAACAGCATCACTGAGTATAGAACTATGATCATAAGGCATCTTACTCGTTGTCTGAAAAGTCTGCAACATGAACGTTGCAGCCCGAAAACAGGTCAGCACATGGAATATGCTGGCAATGTAACACATAGAGAGTAATGAAAGAATAATGCTATTCTATATGCATATATGGCTGGTGGAAAAACTCTATGGTTACACTTTTGCGTAAAGCCAAATTTTCCCTACTACAAAGGAATAAATTTATTTCACTATCATGGTGGTTGTTAAACATTGAGAATTGTTGACAACATTCTCAATCCCAATTAAGTAACATCATCATTAAACAAACTCAACAATATTAATTAACGTAACATGATGAGATTCACATGATAATCCAAGTACTAGATACTCAAAACGTCCATAACTAGGGACACGGCTAATCATGATTAGTTTATACACTCTGCAGAGGTTTGCGCACTTTTCCCCACACGACTCGATCTCCTCCGTTGGTTTTCTCGCACTGCATGGTGTTTGAGAAACGGATGACCAAGACATAGTCTTTCAGAAGCGCTAGCACCTTACGATGGGTAGACCTGTACACCTACTTTCCCCTACATCTGCTAGTCTACCACTGTGAGAGTTCGCACGACTTAATCAACTATAGTAGAGCCCATAATAGCATGTGGCTGCACACAGAAGTTTCTATCTTGAATAATCTTATGATCCCTTTAATCCTAGGTGGCGGTCCAAAAACAAATAGGCAATCCTGGAATACCCAGGTACCTCAATCCACCCAGATGTGTATTAAAGTTGCCACCTTAAATAAACCATTAATTAACAATCTCACCTCTGTCATGGATACACTCACCCAATCCACGTCTACTAGCATAACATGGCATAATAAGCAAACGTAGAAGTAACTCCCAAGGGTTTGATATTAAAACAGGTGATAAGTACTACCTCATCTACTTCCCAAAATCCACATATTAAATCAGATCCTAATCATGCAATTGTGTGAGGATTGATCTAATGCATAAAAACTGGGTAGTAAAGAAGCATGATCAAAGTGTTACTTGCCTTGTTGATGATCCGCGAAACCTAGGGATTCGAAGTAGCAAGCGGCGCAATCCGGGTACTCTATCGCAAACAAAAAATAAGCATACAAGAAGTACTCATCTAATGCACAGGTAAAACTCATATAAGAGATCTAACCAGAAAGTTCAACTTAAGCACTCTGGTTTGCAAAAATAATCAAATCGAACGAAGCAACGAAAATCAAACGGCGAAAGAAACAAGCTTCGTTTACTAATCTGGACCTAAGTCAAATTTTACAGTAGCAAATACTTGTTTGAGTAGATTATTCACAAAGAGGGTTTCGAGACGAAACTCTAGGCGCTTGAATCGCCGGATTCCGATAAACGAGCGAAAAGATATACTAAAACGAAAATTGGATCAGAAATCGCGATCAGAAAAATCACGGAATAAACCCGAGAAAAAGAAAAACGACGAACAGATTAACGAACGAACGTTCGTTATCTGGATCTAAATCATGAACGCGTTCGTTAAAACGAACCAACGAGCGAACGCTCGCTAATTAACCTAAACGAAAAAAAACCTATCTAAATAAAAAACGGAATCTAAAAAAACCAACGGAAAAACCAAATGTTTTTTCCAAAAAACGGCGGCTCGGGTCAACCTCGGGGTGCGGGTTCGGCGGCAGCGGAGGCTCCGGCGAGGGCGGCGGTGGTCGGCGGCGGGGTCCGGCGAGGCAGCGGCGGCGGCAGGAGCGGGCGGCGGCGTCAGGCTAGGGCTAGGTTTTGGGCGGCGGCGACGACTTGGGCTGGGGCGGGGCGCGGCTTGGGCTGGGGATCGGCGCGGGCACAGTATAAAAAGACCCCAACCAGGCGGAGTCCTGGTCTGTTACGGCCCAAGGTCGGTTCAGACTTTTTTTTTAAATAATTTTCGCGCAGAAAATCAAACAAAAGAAATACTAAACGGACTCCAAACCCCGAAATAAATTTTCCCCGGCTTCTAAAATCAAGCTGGTTTAGATGAACATTTATTTTGGGCATAAATGCAATTTTGAAAAACACACATTTTTCCTAAATTCAAATAAAATAGCAATAAAATCCAAAATAAAATCTTATTTGATTTAAATCCTCAATATTTATTTATTTTGGGAAAGTCATTTTATTCCCTCTCTCATAATTTGTAATTTTTGAAATCATTGAAGATAAAATATATAAAATCAATGATCCTATTTCCAAAATTTTAGAAAACTCAAATATGAAATATACGAAATCCCCAACTCTCTCCGTGGGTCCTTGAGTTGCGTAGAATTTCTAGGATCGAACCCAAATGCAATAAATATGATATGCAATAATGATCTATTTGTATAACATTCCAAATTGAAAATTTGGGATGTTACAAACCTACCCCCCTTAAGATGAATCTCGCCCTCGAGATTTGGGTTGGCTAGAAAATAGGTGAGGGTGGTTCTTCAGCAGATCTTCCTCTCTCTCCCAGGTGGCTTCCTCCTCGGTGTGGTGGCTCCATTGAACTTTGCAAAACTTGATAACCTTGCTGCGGGTGACTCGGCTGGCATACTCAAGAATCTTAACTAGTTTTTCCTCATAGGTCAAATCACTGTCCAACTGAATTGCCTCTAGCGGCACTGTATCTCTCAGCAGTATATCAGCCATCTCTGCATGGCACTTCTTCAACTAAGAAACGTGGAACACGTCGTGAACTCCTGACAATCCTTCAGGCAATTCCAACTTGTAGCCAACTTCTCCCATACGCTCCAAAACTTTGTATGGTCCCACAAAACTTGGTGCTAGCTTTCCCTTGACTCCAAAATGCTTAACTCCTCGAAGTGGTGATACACGAAGATAGACTCTATCTCCGACTTCGTAAACTCTCTCCTTGCATTTTGAATCGGCATAGCTTTTCTTCCTGGACTGGGCTACCTTGAGCCTGTCGCGAATCAATTTCACTTTCCGTTCAGACTCCTTAGTCAAATCTGGTCCAAACAACTGGCGGTCTCCAACTTCATCCCACGACAACGGGTCCTGCACCTCCTTCCGTATAAGTCTTCGAAAGGGGCCATCTTCAAACTAGATTGATAGCTATTGTTGTAAGAGAACTCTGCATACGACAAATTGTCGTCCCAACTAGATCCGTAATCTAGCGCACAAGCTCTCAGCATATCCTCCAAAATCTGATTGACTCTCTCGGTCTGTCCATCTGTGTGCGGATGAAAAGCTGTACTGAACTCTAGCCTGGTACCTAAAGTTTCATGCAACTGATTCCAGAACTTTGAGGTAAACTGGGTTCCTCTATCTGATACAATGCTCCTCGGAACTCCATGCAGACATACGATCCTGGTCATGTATATCTTGGCCAACTTAGCACTGGTGTAAGTGGTCTTCACTAGAATGAAATGCGCTACCTTCGTCAAACGATCGACTACAACCCAAATCGAGTCATAGCCTGAATGAGTCCTAGGCAATCCTGTGATAAAATCCATGCCTAGTTTATCCCACTTACATTCGGGTATCGGCAATGGTTGTAACAATCCTGCTGGCTTCTGATGCTCTACCTTTACTCTCTGACATACATCACAAACTACTACATACTCTGCAATATCCTTCTTCATTCCAGTCCACCAGAAAGTGTCCTTCAAATGCAAATACATCTTGGTATTGCCTGGGTGAATCGAATACGGCGATTCATGAGCCTCTTGCAGAATCAACTTCCCGATCTCCGGGTCATTAGGCAGATAAACACGGTCTTCAAACCATAAGGTATCGTGCTCATCCTCACAGAAACCTTTAGCTTTTCCTTTTCTCATCTTCTCCTTTATCTCTACAATTTCCTTGTCAGTATTCTGGGCTTCTCTGATTTTATCCATCAAAGTCGACTGAATCTCCAATGCTGCTACATAGCCTCTCAGAACTATCTCCAAGCATAGTTCGCAAAGGTCCTCGGCTAACTCCTTTGGCAATCCTCTGGTCATTAGTGTATTGACATGGCTCTTACGGCTCAACGTGTCGGCTACTACGTTAGCTTTTCTGGGGTGGTACTGCAATCTCATATCATAATCTTTGATGAGTTCCAACCATCTCCTTTGCCTGAGATTCAACTCCTTCTACGTGAAAATGTACTTCAAACTCTTGTGATCCGTGTACACCTCACAATGATTTCCGATAAGGAAATGTCTCCAAGTCTTCAATGCATGCACTACGACTGCTAACTCCAAATCATGCGTGGCATAATTTAACTCATGAGGCTTAAACTGTCGTGAAGCATACGAAACAACTCTCCCCTCCTGCATAAGCACTGCTCCAAGTCCTCGACATGAAGCATCGCAATACACCTCATAATCCTTGCTCTGATCTGGCAGAATCAACACTGGCGAGGTAACCAAACGTTCCTTCAACTCCTGGAAACTGGCCTCACATTCCTTAGTACAAATGAACTTGGTATCCTTCTTCAGCAACTCCGTCATGGGCTTCGCAATCTTCAAGAAATTCTCAATGAATCTCTGGTAGTATCCTGCCAGGCCAAGAAAACTTCTGATCTCTCCAACTGTCGTTGGTGCTACCCAATTTGTCACGGTAACAACCTTTGTGTGGTTTACTGCTATTCCTTCTCCGGATATAACATGTCCGAGGAATCCAACTTCCTTCAACCAAAATTCACATTTGCTGAACTTGGCGTATAACTAGTGTTCTCTGAGCTTCTCCAATAACAAACACAAATGCTCCTTGTGCTCTTCTTCGTTCTTCCAGTAGACCAAAATATCATCAATGAACACCACGACGAACTTATCTAGAAACTCCATAAACACCTTGTTCATCATGTTCATGAAATAGGCAGGTGCGTTAGTCATACCAAATGACATAATGGTATACTCGTACAGACCATACCTGGTGGTAAAAGCCATCTTAGGTATATCCTGCTCTCGAATCTTCAACTGATGGTATCCTGATCGCAAATCGATCTTGGAAAATACCTTTGCTCCTTGCAATCGGGAAAACAGATCATTGATCATCGGCAGTGGTACTTGTTCTTGATTGTTACTGCATTCAATCCTCGATAGTCAACAACCATCCTCAATGATCCATCCTTCTTCTCCACTAAAACTACTGGTGATCCCTAAGGCGAAGAACTTGGGTGAATATAGCCTTTATCCAGTAACTCCTTAATCTGATTCTTAATCTCCTCCAAATCTTTTGCAGGCATCCTGTATGGTCTCTTGGATATTGGTCCTGTGCCTGGCAAAAGCTCAATCAAAAACTCGATGTCTCTATCCAATGGCATGCCTAGCAACTCTTCTGGAAATACATCAGGAAAATCCTTCACTACTGGTACTTCCTCCTGCACAACTCCTGATAAGGAATTTACGTGCATCCCCTTCGACTCATGTCTTGATACATACCTTATCCTTCTCCCTTCTGGGGTAGTAAGAAAAATTGACTTACCGGCGCAATCGATATTTCCTCCATACATCGATAGCCAATCCATTCCCAGAATCACATCCAAACCTTGAGATTCCAAAATGATTAAATCTAAGGGGAAGACATGCTTTCCTATACTCAACGACACTTGAAAACATCCTCGATTGGCCATATACTCTGCTCCTGGTGAGGTTACTAGCATGGGTGTTCCTAGAACCTTGGTGGGCAGCTTATACTTATCCACAAATCCCCTTGATATGTATGAATGCGATGCACCAGTATCAAAAAGAACGAGTGCAGTAAATGACTTAACCAAAAACTTACCTATTACTGCATCTGGTTGGGCTTCAATCTCCTCCACATTAACGTGGTTCACCTGTCCCCGGTTGATAGGGTTCAGCTTCTTCCCAGAGCTTCCATTACCATTTCCATTCTGGCCTTCAGGACATTCATTGGCGTAATGTCCGGTCTTCTAGCACTGAAAGTAAGTGACTTGACTCAGATCTCTCTTGGCTGGTGTTGAGGGGTTGGTACGGTTCTGGCCATTGCTTCCTCCATTCCCATTACCATTCTTGGAACCATTATGGTTGTGTGAGCTACCACCTCCATGGGTATGCTGGAACTGCCCTCCCGATTTCAGGGTAAAACGTGGCTTCTGCTGAGCTCCAGAATTGTACTTCCCTTGTCCATACTTCCTCTTTCGGTTCTCAATCTGTTGCTGCTTCCCTTCAATCATGAGAGCTCTATCTACCAACTCCTGGTAGTTATTGAAACTTGCTACCATCAACTGCATACTCAGCTCATCATTCTGTCCTTCCAAAAACTTCTCTTGCTTAGCTGCATCTGTAGCAACATCATCTGGGGCCTAACGTGCTAGCTTACTAAAGTCATCCACATACTGGCCAACTGTACGTCCTCTCTGGCATAAGTTGCGAAACTCACGCTTCTTCATGGCCATAGCTCCTGCTGAAACATGGGAAGTGCAGAAAGCCTGCTGAAACTGATCCCATGTGACAGTGTCTACTAGATAGGTGGATGTGAAATTCTCCCACCATGATGCTGCGGGTCCTTCAAGCTGATGTGCGGCAAATTGCACCTTCTCCGCATCTGTGCATCATGCAATGGTCAACTCCCTAGCTGTCTTGCGAAGCCAATCATATGCGACAATCGGCTCGGTGCTATTGGAGAACACTTGCGGATTCAGCCTAAGGAAACAGGTTAAGTGATCGACAGGTGGTGGTGGTGGTGGGTTGTTGTTGTTGTTCCCTTGATTCTGATTCTGGACTAGCATCTGCATCAATGCATTCTGCTGTTGGATCAACTGGGTGAGCTCCGGTGGGAAAGCAAATCCATTGTCACGTCTCGGAGGCATACGAGGGTTTAGAAAAGATGAGAATACAGAATAGAATGAGGTCTAGAGGGAAAAACACTACCCATATGCACATGAGACAAATTGCAATCAAAACACTTCATTCAATCAAGCAAGGCATACAACGGTCTATCTATCGTTAAAAAAGTGCTCGGACTATACACTACTAGGGAAAACCTTATACACAGAATCTTACCAGTAGCGCGTGTTAAAATTGGGCGGTATTGCTAATTAGCAGTAGCACGTCTGCCAAAACCGCGCTACTATTACCCCCTTAGCAGTAGCGCGGCAGGAACTAAACGCGCTACTACTATAATTGCCACACCGTTCCCGACGTGCTAGGTATAGTAGTAGCGCCCTTCTAGAAACGGCGCTACTACTACCGATTTTAGCAACAGCGCGTTTTCCCATCCCACGCTACTGTTAAATCTATTCTCACCTAACCCCCCGCGCGGCCTGATTCCCTCCTGATCTTCCTCCCCCAATTCACCACTCTCTTCTCCCCCTCGTCGCCTCCGCCTTGCCGCCGTCTCGCCGCTGTCTCCCCCGACCCCGCCTCGCGACCATCTCCCCCGACCCCGCCTCGCCGCCGTCTCCCTCGGCCCCGCCTCGCCGCCATCTCCCTCGACCCGCCTCGCCGCTGTCTCCCCCGACCCTGCTGCGCCGCCAGCTCCCCCGACCCCGTCTCGCCGCCATCTCCCCCGACCCCGCCTCACCGCCGTCTCCCCTGACCCCATCTCTCTCCCCGCCCACTGTAAGCACTCTCCCCTTCCGATCCCTCTTGTTAATTTTCTTAGTATGAACCCTAGCTATTTAGTGCTAGTTAGTATGAACCCTAGGCTATTTTTAGTGTTAGTTAGTTAATTTAGTGTTAGTTAGTTAGTTAGTATAAACCCTTAGCAGTAGTTCCTAGGTACTAATTAGTTAGTAAGAACTAGGTACTAATTAGCTAGGTACTAGTTTATTTTTATTTATAGTAAGTTTATTTTCAGTAAGAACTAATTGAATTAATAGAACATGTTAGTAAGAACTTGTTGCTATTTTTTTAGTTAAAGCAATTTTTCCCGTATCGACGTGGACGATGCCTATCCCGCATCCTCGTCGTCGAGTCGGTGGAGGATGACACCTACTTGACCAGATGGGCCATGTCCGGGACTGGGCTCCGCCGGGGTGGTACTGGGAGGCGCTACCTACCGGGGGGCGCAAGTTGGTGAGGAGCCAGCCTGTCATTGACCCAAACCTTCTTTGGTGGCGGTCGCGTGGGCCAGTGACGATCCAGAGGCTCGAGGACTCCGCGGAGGTGGTGCGTCACCGTGTTAGTGAGGAGGATGCGCACATCCGTCGCTACTTGTTTGCATTGGAGCACAAGCCGTTCTCCAATACCTGGCAGGTTCTCTGGGAATCTCACTGGAGCTATGATCCCGTGATGGTTCCTTCTCTGTGGGTGTCCACCGCCCGCGCCGATACCCGTCGTGTGCTAGGGTTTTAGTTGTATTAGTGATGTTATATGTATGACACTATTCGTGATGTATTAGTGATAATATTCGACGATGTACGAACGTATGAGATGATTTACTTTTGCTTATTGAATGCATGCTAATTTGAGTCCTGTAAGATATTTTGAAATGTATATCTTGTGTTGCTCAATATCCATGTGGCCGTTCATGTTTGCAGGTTACACCTCCGAGTGACCTATGTTTTGCCAGAGTGTTGATTCATTTCCGTTCCGGCAAATTTCAGGCGCTCGATATGTCCTATTTTAGCAAAGGTCAAGCTAGATTTTTCCGTGAATTTTGGCATGACTTGTGCCAGAATATGTAGGAAATATCGAGTGCCCCGGATTTGTGTGTTGAGTATCTTGGTAGTTGTCTTCGATCAATTTTCAATTAATGTTTTAACTATGAACATAGGAAATGTCTGACGACGAAAAGGATTTTGGTATTTGCAAATACTGTGAAGACGAGCGCGGCCTGTGCGACGGAATCTTCCTAGATGATGATAGGCGCTTCAGCATCAAGCAGGACGAGAACTTCGAAGTGGATACAGTAAGTCACAATGACAAGTCTTTTTTCGTAATTAAGCATGACATCTGCTTCATTTGCTTCAACTTATATTTTTTTTACTATTCTACTAGCATATCCCCTGCCATGCAAGAGTTTTTGTATTGGATAAGATAGGTTTCAGTCAGAGTATGGAGGAAAAGAAAGTTTACTTGAAGACCGAGCATGGTTATATTTTCCATGCAAAATTGTACAATTCAGACATGGCGAGCACTATGCAAGACTTATGCATTTGAGCCTGATATGGTTATCACCTTTGGTATTCGTCCGGAAGATGATATTGAAGGTAATACCGACATCTGGGTCGATGTGCAGACGCCTCCAGTTATACCATTATGTAAGTTTCTCAACCATATTTATGTCTTTGATATTGTTTATTCAAAAATAGTTGACAACTAATTTGTATTGTCAGCTTATTTTGGTGCAAGAAAACATGTCCAGCGCTTGGTAGACAGGACCGTATACTTTCCTGGGGCTGAACTCAACTGCGAGGAGCTCAGTCATTATGTTTCATGGCTTGAGGATCTTGATACTGTCAAGACAAATTTTCTTCCTACATTTAGAAATGTTAGTACCGAAAATGTGCGACCAATAGTGTTCGTAATGATCTACGGTCACATCTATTTAGGAAGGATGGTAAGATTTTTACTATTTGTCATCAGTGCATCTTTTCCATACATTATTTTTGAAACTAAACTTCATTGCTAAGTATGTTACCATACGATGTTCTTCAATAGGGACTCCCGATGAATGTTGTGCCTTATGGGATCGAGACTAAAGGTACCATGAGTATTATCAGCTTACGACCAAGATATCCTACAGATTACTTTAGTGCATTCAAGATTAGCGACGGATGCTTAATAGTGCAATACTAGACCAAATATGTGATGGGGGAGTGCAGAGAATTACTAGGGGGCAGCAAACAGATGTGCTACCCACGATTAGGAGACAGGTTCATCTGCATGCTCCGGCTTGATCAAGGAGGAGAGCTATACATGTTTTATGTTATTTTACCTAAGAGAGAGAAGCAGGAGTGATTAGCTAGCTAGAAATGAGTTTGAGGATGATGATGTGCTACATTATATTACTATGATGATAAAATAGCTAGTGTTGGTGGTAATGACTATGATGATTATTATTAGCTAGTGTTAGTGGTGATTAAAAAATACTGTTGGTGGTAATGACTATGATGATGATTAAATAGCTTGTGCTGGCGGATTAGATTCAATTGGAGGCAACATGTGGTGCACATCGAAAGTACTACTAGTCCAAACTAGATCAAGTTTGTATTAGTAGTATACTTTTGACATGCACCACATATTGCCTCCCATTGAACCTAATCCACCTTCATTTGACACACTATTATGGACATAATGATGTAAACCTCATAACTGGTATTGTACCAATATTTGTATGATGGCGCATAAATACACTAAAAATAAAAAAATAAAAAAAAGTACTAGTAGCGATGGACAGAAAACATGCTGCAAGTAGTTACCTTAGCAGTAGCGTGGTACTGAACAAATGCTGCAGCTATTTGTCCTAGCAGTAGCTCGGGCGGGCACGCGCTACTGCTAAGCAATAGCTGTAGCGCCTTATTAGTAGCGCGCCTACCCGCGCTACTAGTGAGCACAAAACCAGCGCTACTGCTAGGGTTTTCCCTAGTAGTGATACTAGATACATGGGGGAAATACTACTATTGTTATGGTGATCTACTAGAAAAACTGCTCCGATGAAGATTCCATGATATCTGCTCCGGCTTCGTCAACATAGTCATCATCGCTATCGTCTGGGTCCGAGTCGGTGTTGTCGATGATGATGTAGTTCTCTGGACAAGTGCAATCTTCGTCTTCTCTAGTTGCGGGAAATCCCATAAACACTCTTAGCTTCTTCAGATCTTCATTCTTCTCGACCAGCGTTGCTATTTCCTCCTCATATCCATCTCATGTAGACTTGAGTTCTTCCTCCAATTACGTGATCTTGGTCATGGCCTTCTTCAGATCCATCATGCCTGCGCACATCTGGTTCTCCTAGCGTCGAATGGGCTGGTTTAACTCCTGGATGAAAGCTGCAATTGATTTTTCCTTCCTAGTGCTAACCATCTCCCATTGCTCATCTCGGCGCACACAAATCTGGTAGATAGTATCCTTAAGCTCCTTGAAGTAAACTTCTCCAATACGTCCCATGGTGATGTGGGCTGCCATGCTCTTTCCTAAACTCCAGGTTGGTGCATCAAAGGAAAACTCTATGGGATCAGTGACAGGCATGAACATCCTTCCTAGAACTTGAACTTGAATCATCCAGCACTCCTCTTCAGGTAAAGAGGCGTTGTAGGTACCGGTGAAGCTTGGTACTCCGATGTTCAGGTATCTAGTGACTTCCTTCAGGTGTCGTCCAAAGGGTGTATCTTCATCCGGTTGCGTGAACTTATTCCTTGCATCGGCCATCCTGAAAGAATAGAAAAGATGAGGAGTCAGAAATTATAAGAGAGAGTAGTGATCCAGGGCTTTAGCTTAGTGGTCGTGTCCTACAGTTAGCGTGTGCTCTGATACCATATTGTAGCGACCAGACCTCAAACAGTCTGATCTCTGTGCATCAGTGTCATCCCTGGATCAGTAATGCTGACACACATAGTACTCGAAGGATTTATAACAGAGTAGCAATCACACACTTATTACATCGAATGTCTCAAAACAGAGCTTATTACAATAAATATGGCTTAAGGCCATCTAATAACGATAACAACGGAAGGCTTGGAAGATAAGTGAGTCCATCAACTCCAACGACATCACTGAGTATAGAACCCCGATCCTAAGGTTTCTTACTCGTTGTTTGAAAAGTCTGCAACATGAACGTTGCAGCCCAAAAACGGGTCAGCACATGGAATATGCTGGCAATGTAACACATAGAGAGTAATGAAAGAATAATGCTATTCTACATGCATATATGGCTGGTGGAAAAGCTCTATTGTTACAGTTCTGCGTAAAGCCAATTTTTCCCTACTGCAAAGGAATAAATTTATTTAACTATCATGGTGGTTGTTAAACATTGAGAATGGTTGACAGCATTCTCAATCCCAATTAAGTAACATCATCGTTAAACAAACCCAACAATATTAATTAACGTAACATGATGAGATTCACATGATAATCCAAGTACTAGATACTCAAAACATCCAGAACCGGTGACACGGCTAATAATGATTAGTTTATACACTCTGCAGAGGTTTGCACACTTTTCTCCACACGACTCGATCTCCTCCGTTGGTTTTCTCGCACTGCATGGTGTTTGAGAAACGGATGACCGAGACATAGTCTTTCAGAAGCGCTAGCACCTTACGATGGGTAGACCTGTACACCTACTTTCCCCTACATCTGCTAGTCTACCACTGTAAGAGTTCGCACGACTTAATCAACTATGCTAGAGCCCATAATAGCATGTGGCTGCACACGGAAGTTTCTAGCATGAATAATCTTATGATCCCTTTGAGCCTGGGTGGCGGTCCAAAAACAAATAGGCAATCCTGGAATATCCAGGTACCTCAATCCACCCAAATGTGTATTAAAGTTGCCACCTTAAATAAACCATTAATTAACAATCTCACCTCTGTCATGGATACACTCACCCAATCCATGTCTACTAGTATAGCATGGCATAATAAGCAAACATAGAAGTAACTCCCAAGGGTTTGATATTAAAACAAGTGATAGCTACTACCTCATATACTTCCCAAAACCCACATATTAAATCAGGTCCTAATCATGCAATTGTGTGAGGATTGATCTAATGCATAAAAACTAGGTAGTAAAGAAGTATGATCAAAGTGTTACTTGCCTTGCCGATGATCCGCGAAACCTAGGGATTCGAAGTAGCAAGGGGCGCAATCCGGGTACTCTATCGCAAACAAACAAACAAGCATACAATAAGTACTCATATAATGCACAGGTAAAACTCAGATAAGAGTTCTAACCAGAAAGTTCAACTTAAGAACTCCGGTTTGCAAAAAGAATCAAATCGAAGGAAGCAACAAAAATCAAACGGCGAAAGAAACAAGCTTCAATTACTAATCTGGACCTAAGTCAAATTTTACCGCAGCAAAAACTTGTTTGAGTAGATTATTCGGCAAGAGGGTTTTGAGACGAAACTCTAGGCGCTTGAATCGCCTGATTCCGATAAACGAGTGAAAATATATACTAAAACGAAAATCGGACCAGAAATGGCGATCAGAAAAATCGCGGAATAAATCCGAGAAAAAGAAAAGCGACGAACAGATTAACGAACGAACGTTCGTTATCTGGATCTAAATGATGAACGCGTTTGTTAAAACGAACGAATGAGCGAACGCTCGCTAATTAACCTAAACCGAAAAAACCGATCTAAATAAAAAATAGAATCTAAAAAAAACGACGAAAACCGAAGGAAAAACCGAACGGTTTTTCTAAAAAAACGGCGGCTCGGGTCAACCTCGGGATGCGGGTTCGGCAGTGGCAGCGGCTCCGGCGAGGCGGCGGTGGTCGACGGCGACGGCGGGCAGCGTCTGCAGCAGCGGGCGGCGGCGCTGGGCTAGGTTTAGGGTTTGGGCGGCGACTGCGACTTGGGCTGGGGCGGGGCGCGGCTTGGGATGGAGGTTGGCCTGGGCGCGGTATAAAAATACCCCTGCCAGGCGGAATCCTGGTCGGTTACGGCCCAAAGTCGGTTCAGACTTTTTTTTTAAATAATTTTCGCGTAGGAAATCAAACGAAAGAAATACGAAACGGACATCAAAAATCACGAAATAAATTTTCCCCGGCTTCTAAAATCAAGCCGGTTTAGATGAACATTTATTTGGGGCCTAAATGCAATTTTGAAAAACACGCATTTTCCTAAATTCCAATAAAATAGCAATAAAATCCAAAATAAAATCTTATTTGATTTAAATCCTCAATATTTCTTTATTTTGATAAATTCATTTTATTCCCTCTCTCATAATTTATAATTTTTGAAATAATTGAAGATAAAATAAATAAAATCAAATGATCCTATTTCCAAAATTTGAGAAAACTCAAATATGAAATTTACGAAATCCCCAACTCTCTCCGTGGGTCCTTGAGTTGTGTAGAATTTCTAGGATCAAACCAAAATGCAATAAATATGATATGCAATAATGATCTATTTGTATAACATTCCAAATTGAAAATTTGGGATGTTACACAAAGTCACTATCACCAAGCTGCTAGAGCTTTGTGATGAAATATAACATATCAGGGATAGATATGATGGTCCTTGAGCTATTCGCGACGTTTGACACCGCGAAAGTAGAAATCAGGTGGGAGCATAAATTTTTGATGGTTAGTAACACCACTAGTTTCAAGAAGGGCAAGGGCAAGAAAGGATACTTCACGAAACAACAAATAAGTTGCTGCTCTAGTGAACAAACCCAAGGTTGATCCCAAACCAGAGACTAAGTTCTTCTATAATGAGGGGAACAGTCATTGAAGCAAAACTACCCTAGATACTTGGTAGATGAGAAGCCTGGCAAGGTTGACAAAAGTATTTTTGATATACGTTATTATTAATGTGTACTTTACTAGTACTCCTAGTAGCACCAGGGTAATAAATACCGGTTTGGTTGCTAAGTGTTAGTAACTTGAAATAAAAGGCTACGGAGACTAGCTAAAGGTGAGATGACGATCTGTGTTGGAAGTGTTTCCAAGGTTGATGTGATCAAACATCGCACGCTCTCTCTACCATCGGGATTGGTGTTAAACCTAAATAATTGTTATTTGGTGTTTGTGTTGAGCATAGACATGATTGGATTACGTTTATCGCAATAAGGTTATTCATTTAAGGAGAATAATGGTTACTCTGTTTATTTGAATAATACCTTCAATGGTCTAGCACCTAAAATGAATGGTTTATTGAATCTCAATCGTAGTGATACACATGTTCATGCCAAACGATCGTAGTGATACTTGTGGCACTGCCACTTGAGTCATATTGGTATAAAACACATGAAGAAGCTCCATATTGATGGATCTTTGGACTCACTCATTTTTGAAAAGATTGAGACATGCGAACCATGTCTATTGGTATGTATGCATGAAGAAACTCCATGCAGATGGATCATTTGGACTCATTTGATTTTGAATCACTTGAGACATGCAAATCATACCACATGGGCAAGATGACTGAAAGGCCTTCTTTTCAGTGAGATGGAACAAGAGAGAAACTTGTTGGAAGTAATACATTTGATGTGTGCAATCCAATGAGTGCTGAGGCACGCAGTGAATATCGTTATGCTCTTACTTCACAGATGATTTGAGTAGATTCTTAGTATATTTACTTGATGAAACACAAGTCTGAATTATTGAAAGGTTCAAGTAATTTCAGAGTGAAGTTGAAGATCGTCGTGACAAGGGGATAAAATGTCTATGATATGATCATAGAGATGAATATCTGAGTTATGTGTTGGGTACACAATTAAGACATTGTGGAAATAGTTTCACAACTAATACCGCCTAGAATGATACGTCCCCAATGTATCTATAATTTATGAAGCATTCATGCTATATTATTATCTGTTTTGAATGATTAATGGCTTTATTATACACTTTTATATTACTTTTGGGACTAACCTATTAACCGGAGGCCCAACCCATATTGCTGTTTTATTGCCTATTTCAGTATTTCGAAGAAAAGGAATATCAAACGGAGTCCAAACGGAATGAAACCTTCGGCATCATGATTTTTTGGAAGAATACCATCCTGGAGGCTTGGAGATCAAGTCAGAAGACCCTCGAGGAGCCCAGGAGATAGGCCCCCCCCCCTACAGGGCGCCGCCCCCTGTCTCGTGGACCCCTCGAGCACCCCCCGACCGACTTCTTTCGCCTATATATGCCTACGTACCCTAAAACTATCGAATATCAAGATAGACCGGGAGTGACGCCGCCGCAAGCTTCTGTAGCCACCAAAAACCTCTCGGGAGCCCGTTTCGGCACGCTGCCGGAGGGGGATCCCATCACCGGTGGCAATCTTCATCATCCCTGCGCTCTCCATGATGAGGAGGGAGTAGTTCACCCTCGGGGTTGAGGGTATGTACCAGTAGCTATGTGTTTGATCTCTCTCTCTCATGTTCCCTCTATGGCACGATCTTGATGTATCCCGAGCTTTTCTATTGTAGTTGGATCTTATGATGTTTCTCCCCCTCTACTCTCTTGTGATGAATTGAGTTTCCCCTTTGAAGTTATCTTATCGGAATGAGTCTTTTATGAGAACACTTGATGTATGTCTTGCCGTGCTTATCTGTGGTGACAACGGGATATCATGTGCCTCTTGATGTATGTTTGGTGACCAACTTGCGGGTTCCGCCCATGAACCTATGCATAGGGGTTGGCACACGTTCTTGACTCTCCGGTAGAAACATTGCGGCACTCTTTGAAGTACTTTGTGTTGGTTGGATGAATCTGAGATTGTGTGATGCATATCGTATAATCATGCCCAAGGATACTTGAGGTGACAATGGAGTATCTAGGTGACATTAGGGTTTTGGTTGATTTGTGTCTTAAGGTGTTATTCTAGTACGAACTCTTTAATAGATCGATCTGAAAGAATAACTTTGAGGTGGTTTCGTACCCTACCATAATCTCTATGTTTGTTCTCTGCTATTAGTTGCTTTGGAGTGAATCTTTGTTATATGTTAAGGGCTTGTCATATGATCTATCTATGTTATTATTGTTGAGAGAACTTGCACTAGTGAAAGTATGAACCCTAGGCCTTGTTTCCTGTCATTGCAATACCGTTTATGCTCACTTTTACCACTTGTTACCTCGCTGTTTTTATAATTTCAGATTACAAATACCTATATCTACTATCCATATTGCACTTGTATCTTCATCTCTTCGCCGAACTAGTGCACCTATACAATTTACCATTGTATTGGGTGTGTTGGGGACACAAGATACACTTTGTTATTTGGTTGCAGGTTTGCTAGAGAGAGACCATCTTAATCCTACACCTCATACGGATTGATAAACCTTAGGTCATCCACTTGAGGGAAATTTTCTACTGTCCTACAAACCTGTGCACTTGCAGGCCCAACAACGTCTACAAGAAGAAGGTTGTGTAGTAGACATCATGGAACACCATAGTATTATGGTGTGTCCAAACATCATAGCTGCACCCGATTGGATGGGGTGCATACCATGATGTCTCTTATCAAATTACCACTATCGTTTATGGGTTAGGCATTAGAGACAACCACATTCACTTTAAATAGGGCACCACGTAATTCTGTTGAGATGACAACGTATGAACTATAGTTTAGAGAAACCTAAGTTGTCATTTCTTAAAAGTTTGGGGCTGTGACGCTTATGTGAAAAAGTTTTAGCCCGATAAGATCGAACCCAAAGCGGATAAATGCATCTTCATAGGAAACCCAAAACAGTTGGGTGTACCACCTAATTCAGATCCGGAAGCAAAAGTGATTGTTTCTAAAAACAGGTCCTTTCTCGAGGAAAAGTTTCTCCCGAAAGAATTAAGTGGGACGATGGTGGAGACTTGATGAGGTTATTTAACCGTCACTTCAACTAGTGCGTAGAAGGGCACAGGAAGTTGTTCCTGTGTCGCCTATACCAATTGAAGTGGAAGCTGATGATAGTGATCATGAAACTTTGGATCAAGTCACTACCAAAAACTCGTAGGTCGACAAGGATACGTACTACTTCAGAGTGGTACGTAATCCTGTCTTGGAGGTCATGTTGCTAGACAACAATGAACCTACTAGCTATAGAGAAGCGATGGTAATGCCCGGATTCCGACGAATGGCTCGAGGCCATAAAATCCGAGAGAGGATCCATGTATGAAAACAAATTATAGACTTTGGAAGAACTACTTGATGGTCGTAAGGCTATTGGGTACAGATGGATTTTAAAAGGAATACGGACAATGATGGTAAGTATCACCATTAAGAAAGCTCACTCGTTATTAAGATGTTTTCCGACAAGTTCAAGGAGTTGACGGCGATGAGACTTTCTCACTCGTAGCGATGCTAAGATTCTGTTGGAATAATATTAGTAGTTACTGCATTATTTATGAAATCTTGCAGATAGGATGTCAAAACATTGTTTCCTCTACAATTTTCTTGAGGAAAGGTTGTATATGATACAACAAGAAGGTTTTGTCAATCCTATAAGATGCTAATAAGTATGCAAAGCTCCAGCAATCCTTCTAAGGACAGGAGTAAGCATCTTGGAGTTGGAATATACACTTTCATGAGATGATCAAAGATTTTGGGTTTATACAAAGTTTATGAGAAACTTGTATTTTCAAGGAAGTGAGTGGGAGCACTATAGAATTTCTGATGAGTATATGTTGTTAACATATTGTTAATCAGAAATGATGTAGAATTTCTGGAAAGCATATAGGGTTATTTGAAAAGTGTTCTCCAATGGAAAACCTGGATTAAGCTACTTGAACATTGAGCATCAAGATCTAGAAGGATAGATCGAAAAAACGCTTAATAGTACTTTCAAATGAACACACACCGTGACAAGATTTTGAAGGAGTTCAAAATAGATCAGCAAAGAAAGAGTTCTTGGCTATGTTTTAAGGTGTGGGTATTGAGTAAGACTCAAGACCTGACCACGGCAGAAGAGAGAGAAAGGATGAAGGCCGTCCCCTATGCTTTAGACGTAGGCTCTACAATATGCTATGCTATGTACCGCACCTGAAGTGTGCCTTGCCATGAGTCAGTCAAGGGGCACAAGAGTGATCCAGGAATGGATCACAGGACAGCGGTCAAATTTATACTTAGTAACTAGTGGACTGAGGAATTTTCTCCATTATGGAGGTGGTAAAAGAGTTCATCGTAAAGGGTTACGTCGATGCAAACTTTGACACTAATTTGGATGACTCTGAGTAGTATACCGGATTCATATAGTAGAGAAGTTATTTGGAATAGCTCCAAATAGCACGTGGTAGCTGCATCTGCAAGATGACATAGAGATTTGTAAAGCACACATGGATCTGAAAGGTTCATACCCATTGACTAATAACCTCTCTCACAAGCGAGATATGATCAAACACCATGGGTGTTGGATTCATTACAATCACATGGTGAAGTGAACTGGATTATTTACTCTAGTGCAAGTGGGAGACTGTTGGAAATATGCCCTAGAGGCAATAATAAAATGTTTATTATTATATTTACTTCTTCATGATAATTGTCTATTGTTCATGCTATAATTGTATTAATTGGTAACCGTAATACATGTGTGAGTACATAGACCACAACATGTCCCTAATGAGCATCTAGTTGACTAGCTCGTTGATCAATAGATGGTTATGGTTTCCTGACCATGGACATTGGCTGTCATTGATAACGGGATCACATCATTAGGAGAATGATGTGATGGACAAGACCCAATCCTAAGCATAGCACAAGATCGTGTAGTTCGTTTGCTAAGAGCTTTTCTAAATGTCAAGTGTCATTTCCTTAGACCATGAGATTGTGCAACTCCCGGATACTATAGAAATACTTTGGGTGTACCAAACGTCACAACATAACTGGGTGGATTTAAAGGTGCACTACAGGTATCTCCAAAAGTGTCTGTTGGGTTGGCACGAATCGAGACTGGGATTTGTCACTCCGTATGACGGAGAGGTATCTATGGGCCACCTCGGTAATGCATCATCATAGTGAGCTCAATGTGACTAAGTAGTTAGTAACGGGATCATGCGTTACGAAACGAGTAAAGAGACTTGCCAGCAATGAAATTGAACGAGGTATTGGGATACCGACAATCGAATCTCGGGCAAGTAACATACCGGTGGACAAAGGGAATTGTATACGGGATTGATTGAATCCCCGACATCATGGTTCATCCGATGAGATCATCGTGGAACATGTGGGAGCCAACATGGGTATCCAGATCCCGCTGTTGGTTATTGGCCGGAGAATGTCTCGGTCATGTCTACATGGTTCCCGAACCCGTAGGGTCTACACACTTAAGGTTCAGTGACGCTAGAGTTGTTATGGCAAATTGTATGTGGTTACCGAAGGTTGTTCGGAGTCCCGGATGAGATCCCGAACGTCACGAGGAGTTCCTGAATGGTCTGGAGGTGAAGATTTATATATGGGAAGTCCAGTTTCAGTCGCGGGAATGGTCTCGGGGGTTATCGGTATTGTACCGGGACCACCAAAAGGTGTCCGGAGGTCCACCGGGTGGGGCCACCTGCCTCGGGGTACTTAATGGACTGAATATGAGAGGGAACCAGCCCCCTAGTGGGCTGGTGCGCCACCTAAGGGCCCAAGGCACCTAGGGTTTGAAAAACCTTGGGGAGGGGGCGCCTCCACCTTGCTTGGGGGGCAAGTCTCCCCCTCCTCCCCCCCACGCCTCTAGATGGGATCTAGAGGGGCCGGCCCCCTCTCCCCTTCACCCTATAAATAGAGGGAGGGTGGGAGGGCTGCATCACCCCTTCCTTGGCGCAGCCCCTTCCTCCTCCAACTCTTCCTCCTCTCCGTAGTGCTTGGTGAAGCCCTTCAGGAATACCAAAAGT
Source organism: Triticum aestivum (assembly GCF_018294505.1). Classification (NCBI taxonomy): domain Eukaryota; kingdom Viridiplantae; phylum Streptophyta; class Magnoliopsida; order Poales; family Poaceae; genus Triticum; species Triticum aestivum. The sequence goes on from NC_057801.1 coordinate 751,949,865, forward strand.
TCCACCACCACGCCGTCGTGCTGCCGTAGCTCTCCCTCAACTTCTCCTCTCCCCTTGCTGGCTGAAGAAGGAAGAAACGTCCCCGGGTTGTACGTGTGTTAAACGCGGTGGTACCATCCGTTCGACGCTAGATCGGATCTTCAGCGATTTGGATCACCACGAGTACAACTCCATCAACCGCGTTCTACTAACGCTTCCGCTTAGAAGTCTTCAAGGGTATGAAGATGCACTCCCTCTCTCTCTCGTTGCTAGTATCTCCTAGATTGATCTTGGTGACAAGTAGGAAAATTTTGAATTATTGCTACGTTCCCCAACAGATGCTTGCTAAAGTTCCAATCATAAGTGCATATGATCCAAGATGAGAAAGTATGTTAGCTTATGCCTCTCCCTCATATGAAATTGCAATAGTGATTACCGGTCTTGTTAACAATTGCCTAGGACAATTCCGCACACCGATCCATCATTATTCCACACTTGCTATTTATAATATTTAGTAGTATATTCTAACTTTATGATAACAGCACCTACTTTTCTATTTTAGCTCTCCGATATCATGCAAAGTTATCCTCTTCATACCCACAACGTAGTTTTATTTCTCGTTTCTACTTGGAACCAAACGTCCAGTGTAGGTAGAGTCGTATCAGTGGAAGATAGTGCTTGAGAGAATGTTGATCTTACCTTTAGCTCCTTATGGGTTCGACACTCCATACTTATGACTTCCACCTTTGGAAATTTCTATGATGATTCCCTGCACTTGGGGATTATCAACCCCGTATGTCGATGAACACAAGAACATTATGCACTCCAAACACCCGGAGCAGTGTGACGACTGGATTATATGTGAACACATCAGGACTTTCAGCTGTTGGTTGGAAACACATCTCAGAGGTGACAACACTATTTCGGATGAGCTGTACTCGTTGTCCAGGGGACCATCTGTAAGTGCATCTAGTGCCACCCCTAGTTGGTTTTGGATTTTTGATGACAAAGTTGGTTGAGGGACTAATGCGTTTGTGAGAATTACAGGATAACGCAGGTAGTGTCCCTCATTGATTCGGTTTACCTACCGGAGATGACCCCTAAAAATGTATGAAGACATTGAAGACAATGGTGGTATGAGAAGATATTCATATTGAAGACTATGACATGAGAAGACATTGAGTGAAGACTATGGAGCGCGAAGACTGTGTGGTTTCGTTGTTTCCTTTTTCTTCTTTGTTGAGTCATAGGAACCACCGTACTGTTAAGTGGGGTCCAAGTGAACTAAGTTAGAGTGACTGAAGTGATGCTCAACCCAAATCCTATGTCTTTGAGCGAAGACAATGAGAGCAAATCTTATCCAGAGCTGGATGAGTCAGCTTTGCTTGTAGCCCAAGTAAAGTTGCCGTCTGTGTTTGAAATCTGACCGTTGGAACACGTGTCAGTTCCTTAGTGACCCAGGGTAATTTCGAACAAATCAGGTCGGGTTGCCTTCTGGCTATAAATAGCCCACCCCTACACTATAAATTGGTGGCTACTCAGAGTTAGTATACGGCTTTTGTCGTTTGAGAGCAACCCACCTCGAAGCATTTGAGAGAGATAAATCCTTGCGAGGACAAAGCCCAAACACCCAGAGCCAAAGAGTGTTAGGCATCACTAAAGTCTTTCTGTCGGTGTGACCTAAAGACTTATTACACTTGAGGACTGTGCATCCTCCAGCCGGTTAGGCGTCGCGTTCTGAGCATCCAAGAGTCATTGTGGATTGCCGGGTGAACGAAGTCTGTGAAGGTTTGGAAGTCTACCTTGAAGACTTACCAGAGTGATTGGGCGAGGACTAAGTGACCTTAGCTCAAGGGGAATAAGGTGAAGACACGCTTCTAAGTTGAATATCAGCCTCCCCAACCAGACGTACAGTTGTCACAGCAACTGGAACTGGTCCAACAAATCCTGTGTCTTCAACAAGTGACTGGTTCTATCTCTTCCCTCCTTTACCTTGAGTTTGTCTTCGTGAAGTCGTTGCTTATCTGTCTTATCTGATTGACTTCATTGCTTGACTACTATTGTTGATTGGCTTCATACTATCTTCCATCCTGATCCTACTACCTAGCTGCTATTAGTCTTCGTATGTTAACGCTATTGCATACTTGACTATGGCTTGCTTGTTGTAGTTTATCTTCCGCTGCATATCAATTAGGTTATTTCTATCGTTTGTCTTCGAAACTTCCATGTTTTGAAGACTTTGATAAAAATCGCCTATTCACCCCCCTCTAGTCGATAACTAGCACTTTCAATTGGCATCAGAGCAAGGTACTCCCTTGTTCTGTGTGATTCGGTTTAACCACCTGGAGTTTAGCTATGTCGACTGCAGGGATAATCAAACTCTCCGCTGCTTGCCCCGTGTTCGATGGAACAGAATATCCCTACTGGAAGAATAAGATGCGCATGCATCTTGAAGCCATTGATGTCGACCTCTGGTATGTCGTCAAGAATGGCGTTCCCAAAACTGGTGAAGGTGTCACCCCTACTGATGTCAAGAAGTTCATTCAACTGGACTCGACTGCAAAGAACATCATCTGTGGTCATCTGACCAAAGGACAGTATGTCCATGTGAGTGCTCTGGAAACGTCAAAGCTAGTCTGGGACTGGCTGTCCAAGGTCAATGAAGGCGTCTCTACATAGAGAGACCAGAGGATCAGTGTTCTTCGCAATCTCTTCAATCGCTTCAAGAGAAACGACAATGAAAATGTCCAACTCATGTTTGATCGCCTCACCGACATCACAAATGAGCTTCAGGCTCTTGGCGCCACTAAGATCACCAAGCATGAAATTGTCAAGACACTGCTGAGATCACTTGACACCTCCTTTGACACCCTTGCCCTCATGATTCAAGAACGTCCTGACTTCAAGTCACTCGATCCGTCTGATATACTTGAGAGGCTCAACACACCTGAGTTCCAGCTTTCTGAGAAAAGAGATATCTATGGCCCCAACTATGGCCGAACTCGTGCTTTGAAGGCAAAAGTTGTTTCCTCATCTGATGAAGACGAATCTGACTGCGGTTCTGACGATCCTGAAGACATTGGAAGGGAGCTTGCTATGCTTGTGAAGAAGTTCCAGAAATTCACCAAGAAGAAGGGCTTCAGAAAGTCTTCACGATCCAGTTCAAGAAATGACGAAGCTTCCACTCAAGACAACAACAAGAGAACATGTCACAAGTGTAAGAAGCCTGGGCACTACATCTCTGAGTGTCCTCAGTGGGACAACGAGAAGAAGAAGAAGAAGAGCAAGGAATATGACTCCGATGACTAGAAGAAGAAGAAATCTTCGAAGTCTTCTTCCAAGTCCTCATCAAGGTCTTCATCTCACAAGAAGAGCTCATCCGGCAAGGTTCATGCTTTTGTTGGCAAGGAAATGGATTTAGAGGAGGAGTCTGCTTCTGAGGAGGCAGAGGTGGAATCTGAAGCTGAGTCCGCCTCTGGCGTTGCAAGTCTGGCTCTAGCCACAGCCTACGTTGCCAAGTCCATCTTCAACACTGAAGACAATGACTCCCATACCAACGCTTATGATGACAAGGACGATCCTGCTCCCACCTACTGCTTCATGGCACGCGGTGCCAAGGTAAAATCACGCGATGCTTACTTTCAAACATCAAGTGAAGATGACTCTGATTGTGAATCTAAACCCAGCTACAAAACACTTGCTAAAATTGGTACTGAACAACAAAGAGCTATGGAACATACTCAAAAACTGTTAGACAAAAGCGATGACCTGTTGGACACGGAAATGACACGTTCATAGTCCTTAGTTGAAGACATAAAAAATCTTCATGCTAAGTATCAAGAACTTGAATGTCTTCATGAGAGGCTCTCAACCACTTATGAAAAGCTCTCCTATGATTATCTTCAAAGGAAGCAAGAGCTTGAGAAATTGAAAGCGACTCATGAAGATCTTCAAAAAGAGAATGAGTCATTTCGCGCTCAACAGATCAGTCCAGCTCAGGATGAATTTGGACCACCATGCTTAAAATGCATTGAGCGTGATAATGCTGCCTCTGTTGCTGAATGTTACACTGCTGCTACTGTTGCTCTGTCTTCAACTACAGATGTGATAACTAACCCCTCTTCTGAGGATACCACTACTATTGCTGATGAGAATGCTAGGTTGAAGACATTGCTTGAAACAGGGATGTATAAAAGTCTGAAAGGGCATCAGACACTTTGTGATGTCCTCAAAAAGAAGATTCTGAACCGAAACCCTAGGAAAGAGGGTGTGGGGTTCGAGAGGAAAATGAATGCTGATGGTTCCTACTGGAAGCCTGAGCATTATCCCAAAACCACATGGGTTGCTGCAAAGGAACCTTCAGTGGACCCATCCACTTTATCTGGCTTTACCTGTGCTAATCCTATTATCATTGATGAATCCTTTGATGCAAACTATAAACTGTTCAAAAATCAGAATGGTGAAGTGTTTGCCAGGTATATTGGTACTAACTGCAGGAATGGACTGCCAATGAAGAAGATCTGGGCTCCCAAAAGCTGTCTTGAGAATCTTCCTGTAAATGTTGTCATGACACCACCAGGGAAGAAGACAAACCCCAGATCAAAGGCGTCACATGGTCCAACGGCCTCATACGGAAACAGGACTCACCTGAGTCACCCTAACGCCAATGATTTGCAGGGAAATCACACTCAAACTTATGAATATGAGCGTGTGTCTTCAAAGCGCTATGTTCACAATACTAAGAACTTTTCTGCTTATTCATATGAGTATCATTCATCTCCTGCAAGGCTATTTGCTAGGGCTCCAAAGCCGAAATTCTCAAATGCTGCACTTAGACTCATTGCTTCTAAGCCACCCCTAAAGATGTGGGTGGTGAAGAAGAACTAACTCTCTTTTGCAGAACATGGTCTCCAGCCAGCAATCAAAGGCATCCGATATTATTGCTGGGGACCTAAAACACAAAGGGACGCATGATAAAATGACTTACTATGTATTCCACATATGAATCGCTTACCTGTCATACTGTGTGTTAACTTTCATCTATGCTGTGATAATCCAAATGTGCATCAAATGCTTATGCTTCACAACATACCTTGTGAAGACTATCCTCCTAACTGCACTGTAGGGCATGTCACCAAAAGCTTCAGAATGGATTATTGACAGCGGATGCACTAATCATATGACTGGTGATCGAAGTCTTCTCATGGACTCAACCTTACGTTCATCCGACAAGAGTCAAATCATATTTGCTGACACTGGTAAAGGCAAGGTATTGGGTCTAGGTAGAGTTGCAATCTCAAAGGATCAACACATGGATAAAGTGATGCTTGTTGAATCCCTTGGATTCAACTTAATGTCTGTCTCAATGCTTTGTGACTTAAACATGATTGTGATATTTGGAAAATATCGTTGCCTTGTACTAATGGAATCTGACAAGTCTCTAGTCTTTGAAGGGTATAGGAAAGGTGATCTATACATGGTAGATTTCTCAGCAGGTCCATAGCTTGCCGTATGTCTTCTTGCAAAAGCTTCAGAATGCTGGCTTTGGCATCAAAGGCTGGGGCATGCTGGCATGAGGAACTTGCACACTCTCGTCAAGAAGAAGCATGTCATAGGCATTGAAGGTGTCAAATTCAAGAAAGATCATTTGTGTGGTGCTTGCGAAGCTGGGAAGATGACAAGGGCCAAGCACCCCTCGAAGACAATCATGATGACATCTCAACCCTTTGAGCTATTGCACATGGACTTATTTGGCCCTACTCACTACTCCACCCTCACAACAACAGCGTGTCTCTATGGCTTCGTCATTGTTGATGACTACTCAAGATATACATGGGTGCACATAATTCTCTACAAGACTGAAGTACAAGATGTCTTCAAACGATTCGCCAATCGAGCAATGAACAATTATGGCGTCAAGATCAAGCATATCAGAAGTGACAACGGCACTTAATTCAAGAACACCGGGCTTGATCTTTATCTGGATACAATGGGAATGACTCATGAATTTTCTGCTCCATACACACCTCAGCAAAACGGCATTGTAGAGCGCAAGAACAGAACCCTCATCGAGATGGCTCGAACAATGCTTGACGAGTACAAGACACCAAGAAAGTTCTGGCCTGAAGCCATTGATACAGCTTGTCACATCATCAACCGTGTCTACATCCATAAGCTTCTGGGCAAAACATCCTATGAGCTCCTTACTGGCAAGAAGCCAAATGTCAGCTACTTCAGAGTCTTTAGTGCTAGGTGCTGGATCAAGGATCCCCATCACAAGTCAAAATTTGAACCCAAAGCTCACGAAGGCTTCATGCTTGGCTATGGAAAGGATTCGCACTCTTATAGAGTCTTCAACCTCTTCCACTACAAAATCGTTGAAACAGTGGATGTGCGATTTGATGAAACCAATGGTTCCCAACGAGAGCTCCTGCCAAGCACACTTGATGAAGACCCTTCCAGTGAATCTATCAAGCTGATGGGAACTAGTGAGATCATGCCCTCTGAAGCACAGCCTGAAGAGGAACTTATCATTTCTGCACCAAACCAACCTGAAGACAATGCTCAGACCGAAGACAATACTTCCAATGATGACAATGATCAGCATGAGCAAGGTCTTCGTCCAGTTCATCCTCGTGTTGCAAATGAAGTACAAATTGAGAAGATAATTGACAGCATCAATGCACCTGGTTCGCTTACTCGCTCAAGAGCAACACAGTTAGCAAACTTCTGTGGGCACTTTTCATTTGTGTCAATATCAGAACCCAAGAAAGTTGCTGAAGCTTTTATGGAACCGGAATGGATTCAAGCCATGCAAGAAGAACTTCAATAGTTCAAGCTGAATAATGTTTGGGAACTTGTCAAGCGACCTGACCCTCGCAAGCATAACATTATTGGAACGAAATGGATATATCGAAACAAGCAAGATGAGCATGGTCAAGTCGTCAGAAACAAAGCACGTCTTGTGGCTCAAGGATATACTCAAGTTGAAGGAATTGACTTCAATGAAACATTTGCTACTGTTGCTAGGCTTGAAGCTATTCGCATACTGCTAGCCTATGCAAATCACCACAACATCTTGCTATATCAAATGGATGTGAAGAGTGCATTTCTCAATGGCAAGATTGAAGAAGAAGTGTATGTTGCTCAACCACCTGGCTTTGAAGATCCAAAACATCCTAATATGGTGTACAAACTAAACAAAGCACTGTATGGCCTCAAACAAGCTCCTCGCGCATGGTATGATACGATCAAAGACTTCCTGAAGAGCAAAGGCTTCAAACCAGGATCTCTAGATCCCACACTCTTCACGAAGACATATGATGGTGAACTGTTTGTGTGCCAAATATATGTGGATGAGATAATCTTCGGCTGCACCAACCAGAAGTATAGTGATGAGTTTGGATACATGATGCAAGAGCAATATCAGATGTCCATGATGGGTGAGCTGAGGTTCTTCCTTGGTCTTCAAATTCGTCAGCAAAGAAATGGCGTCTTCATATCTCAAGAAAAATATCTCAAAGACTGCCTGAAGAAGTTCGGCATGCAAGATTGCAAAGGCTACACGACGCCAATGCCAGCCAAACATCATCTTGGTCCCGACGACAATGGTAAAGAGTTCGATCAAAAGGTATACCGCTCCATGATTGGTTCTTTACTTTATTTATGTGCATCTAGGCCAGATATTATGCTTAGTGTTTGCATGCGTGCTCGATTCCAAGCGGCACCAAAGGAATCGCATCACTTAGCTGTGAAGCGAATTCTTCGATATTTGGCTTACACCCCAACACTCGGATTATGGTATCCAAAGGGCTCAAGGTTTGACCTAGTTGGATTCTCGGATGCTGATTATGCTGGTGACAAGGTGGATCGCAAGTCTACATCAGGCACACATCATTTTCTTGGTCGATCACTTGTCTGTTGGTCTTCAAAGAAGCAGAATTGTGTATCACTCTCAACTGCTGAATCTGAATACATTGCTGCTGGATCCTGTTGTGCTCAGCTTCTGTGGATGAAGCAAACTCTCAAGGACTATGGTATCAACCTGAAACAAGTACCTCTCTTCTGCGACAATGAGAGTGCCATCAAGATAGCCAACAATCCAGTTCAGCACTCGAAGACAAAGCACATTGAAATTCGTCATCATTTTCTCAGAGATCATGTCATGAAGAAAGATATTGACATCATTCACGTCAACACAGAAGAACAACTTGCAGATATCTTCACAAAGCCCTTGAATGAGAAAAGGTTTTGCAAGTTACGGTGTGAGCTAAATATCTTGGAATCCTCTAATGTCCTGTGATCAGGCACACATCCTAACACTTATGCATGTTGATGACTTAGATGTGCAACACACGAAGTAAGGTATATATTCAATCAATGAAGACTTACACTCTGAGTGTGAATACATTAACATGGAATTTGACTTCGGACCGCCACGATAATTGTGGGCCGTGTCTGGGTCTAATACTTCCTATACGGTGGGTAACGCCACCACCAAATTTCTCTGTTTGAAGTGTTTCACTCATGGCATTACTTTTGCAAAGACTTTGCATTTGGTTTGTCTTCAGTTTCAATTTATCTTCATGATTTTCTGCGCTATGATGATTTGATTGCATATACATATACTAGTGTTCTGTCCTCTACAGCATTCACTTATAGCTATGTATTCAAGTTGAATCTTTTGAACTAAGTGAATGTGATCGGACCCTAACCCCTCTATGCTTTCCATCTCAAACTCAATCTGTCCAAATCTTATGCATTCTATTGAAACTGTCGAATGTCTTCTCTGCGTCCTAGTCAGCAGAAGACACAGAGACAAACATCAAGTCTTATTTAAAGGATTCATCTTTATTGTCGATATCCGGAGAAGCCGGAACGAACATCCGACAAACTTGGCGGGCGTGGGAACGTGGGACAACTCTAAGTATGTTGCATGCTTGCCACGTGTTCCACGGATGTGAATAGACAGGGGCACCTGCGTAATTGCGCTGTGATGCACACCTACTTATAAATACGTGTCCCCTGCGGTCAAGAAAACCTTCTTCCACCTCTCCACCTCGTCAAAACCATAGCGCCACCGCTAGCTCTCGACGACGCCGGCGACGAAGCGCTTAGCTGCCGCGACTTCTCCGACGCCGTCCTCACGCCGGCCGCGGACATCGTCCTCTCCGCCGTCGCCGTAGGTGTCCTACGTCGCCATGTTAGGGCACGGTGGGCTGAACTGCTCGGTCTCCTGTTCATCCAATCTAGCAGTTCTTCGTGCGGTAATTATAACTCTATTTTTACCACCTTTTTGATCTTCATAGATTCATCCTATTTACTGAAAGTGGTTTCTCCCTACTCAATGTTAGATCTATTCTGTCTGCATCTCATTATGCCTAGTCTATTCATTTAGATTTCCTATCTAGTTTGATTCCTCACTTGTACTTATTCATGGATTGGTACAAATCTGGAACCAACTCACCTCATATAAGTGAATGTCTTCGCATCATGAGGTCAATATCTTCAAACTGATTTATCTTCAAAATCTTCTGAGAATGCATATGACCTCTTCCCCTTCCCTCGCATCTCTAATGCTGTCATAGGTACATGTCTGTGGGAGAATCCCTAGGTTCTCATAGTCTGCATTCGTTTGCAGAATTCTTACAGCAACACATTGATTCTCCTGAAGCTAGTTCCTGTCTGACCAGCAAGCGAAAGCCTTCGAAGCCTTTGAACATATTGAAACCATTCAGTTTGAAGTTCATGGCTACGGAGAAATCTGTCAGGAAGGGTGGCAGACAGCGTCGTGGGGGAACTTCAAAGGATCTGCCTGATGATCTGGCAGAAATGTATAAAACAGATCCTGAAGAAGATTACAATAAGCGCAAGACTCGAATCCAATGGATTGGGCGCTATTGGGCTGAACAGTAGTACAAGTACAAGTGCATCACCCAGGAGTACGCAGAGAAAAACGCTATCAAGAACCCTTATGGTGATATTCTCTATCGAGGCCTTCCCCCCAAGAACAAAGCTAAAGCCATTGCGCAAGAATTCTATCCTTGCATGGTCCATGGACCACAACCTGAAGAAGCCGACCCATCATCATTGCTCTGGTGTCGTGACGACAATCTCTTCAAGTGCAACCTTTAGTTTGCTAGGGCTTCGGCAAAGGAAAACAAGAAGTCATGGGGATTAGACTTCAATCCAGGCCCCTCTGCTCCCCGTGATGATGGCACACGTGAAGCTGAAGAAAACAGAATCAGCCCCTTTGCAAACCTTGATGGTCTCATCACCTACATCAAGGTACAAGGTGCCAAAGTGGATCATTCTGACAATGATGCTGATTCTGATGAAGCCCCAGCTCCTACTCCAAGGCCGTAGAAGCCAAAGAAAATTAAGGCTTCATCATCAGCTGCACCTACAAAAGCTTCTTGTGTGAAGCCACTAGCCATTGCACCTCCTGAAGCCAGTGTGCAGTCTGAAGATCAATCCCGCATCTCCAAGAAGACGGAGAAGAAAAAGCAACTTGTCAGGCGTACTGATCAAGCTCCGACTCCCCCATTGATCTGTCCAGCCATGAAGATCTTACTGATGATGCCCATGAGCAACTGATAAAGAGCAAGGAAGAAGCAGAAATCTTCAACAACTTGCCTCTCTTTGACGTGGTCATCATCCATAACTTCATTGATGAGTGGTTCGACACCCCCAATCTAAGCTTTGAAGATTTGCAGCTTCCCATTGGCCTCAGTGTCGCTTTCAACGGCGCCATTGCTTCTGAGCTAGCTCTTGCTCAGCGCATCATTGAGCTGAAGAACAAAATTGATTATGAGAAGGCTCAATTCAAGAAGCATGTGGCGAAGCTCAGTGTTCAAGACGTCAGAAACTTCAAGGTCATGCTGCATGAGCTTAAAGAAGCTTTTCTGAAGAAGCGCCAAGAAGCTCAAGGATCTCGTGAGCGCATGAAGAGTTTGGCTGATAAGTGTGTGCTTGCCTACAATGAGGCTGAGAAGCGCAAGTCACTTGGCCATCCTGGCATTGACCCCAGGATGGCAGCAAAGAAAAAGAAGAAGCTTCCTGCTGACCAGCCTGCACCTTCAAGCCAAGAAGCCCCTCGCATTATCTTCCCGAGCAGCATGACTGGCTCGAAGCCAAAGGTCACCACAACCACTTCAGAACAGAAGAAGACGAGGGCTGCCGAGGCTGAAGCCAGAAAAAGGAAGAAACTGAAGCCTCTGATGCCGCTCCCTCCAAGAAGAAGCGCAAGACCAAGAAGAGTCGGGCTGCTCCCACAGAGCCCCTTGTTGTTGAACCCATCTTAGTGGTTTGTCCTGCATCTGCATCCCAAGAACTTCGCATGACTGTTCATGAGGATGCTTCCACAGAGGCTCCTGAAGCTGAAGATATACCAGCAGCTGAACCCACCGCTGCTGAAGAGATTGGTCATCATGACAATGTTGAAGATGATGAAGTTCTTCCTCAGATTGAATATAATGTGGTACCATCGCCTGTTCGTACGACCAGCGAAATCATCAGCATTGGTCGTCCTCTGACGCCAATTGCTCAGGATGCATCATGGGCTGAGCACCCACAACAACAAGACACCCCCAGTACTCCCGAACAACAACAAACCACACCGTCCGTCCAAGTTGAAGAGGATGAGGACCTTCCCACTCCATCTCCAAAAGCGTCGCCTGTACTACAAAGGCTTCGCAAAGGACCAAGGCCTCAAGTCTCTCTTCCGAGCATTCCAGAAGGAGAAGTGCACCGTCAACCTGTTGCACGTCAAGTGTTCTCTGAAGCCACTCCAACTGTGAATGTCTCTGTGTCTGAAGCACAAGCTGCATCAGCCGATGAGGAATGTCAAGAAGAACGTGTCCAAACTCCCCCCATGCCTGAAGAAACAGTTCATGAAGTGAACGTGTCTATGCCTGACCCTCCAGCTCCTCAAGTGGAGGTTGAATATCCTGAAGCTGCCATAACCAACGCAAGTGAAGCCAATGACGTTGTCATGGCTAATGTGGAGCTTGAACCAACCAGTGTGCCTGAAGCTAACGAGGCCACTGCACCTGAAGCTAATGAGGCAACTGCTCCTGAAGCACCTGTTGTGCAGCCTGAAGCCTCAGTTGCTGCCACTGCTCCTGTTCCGCCACCACGGTCCTATACAATCGAGCAAGCAGACAACCATGGCGATCTAATCACAGTAATATGGCCCACAGTAAGATGACCCTCTGCCTAATGTCTCTGGTCCTCAATTTGACTATCACATTGAGCATAGGCCTCTGGTCTAGAAGCCCAAGCCAAGACTACCAAGGTTTCCAGGTACTGCAAACTCACCAGGGTCTTTCAATGCAAATGGCTTCAAGAGCCACAACACATTCTTTGACAGCTCGAAGAACCCCTACACGAAGCCAAGAATATCATCAGATCGGTTCTGGAGTCATCAGCAGCGAAGCTATTACTCCTGTGTTCTGTATGATCAAGGGCGCATTTTCCCTCATATGTGCCTCGACACTGAAGCCATTACTGGACTGCCCTGCTTAGAAGAAGCACTTGACTGCTTTCGTGATGCTGGGCTGCTCAGTTTTGTCACAGATAAAGAACACTGGAATGAAGAGCTATTGCTTCAATTCTATGCTACTCTGCATATTCGCGGCTACAACAGAGATATCAAGACATGGATTCTAGAGTGGAGGACAGGAAATGTTCATCATGAAGCCAAAGCTCTCGACATCATTGAGCTTACAGGCCTATCCACTCCCGGAGAACTCTATGAACCTGGTTTTCAAAATCACCGCAATGCTTTGGAAAGCATCTTCCATAAGCCTGAACCCAATATGAGTCAGATGTTGAGCATGATGAAGCCTTTGCCACGTGATGCTGAATACTCAACATAGTTCTTTGTTAAAGACCTTGAGTATCTGCCACGCACCATATATCACATCATCAGGCGAACTCTATGGCCTATCAAAGGACACTCATCAGTGGCAAAGCTTGAAGGAGCTATGAAGACTTTGGTCTTCTACATTCTCAATGGCATCAGCTTCAATGCGCAAGACTTCTTCATCAGGCAATTGGCTGCATCTGAATCTGATCTGTTTGGTCTGAAGTTTTATGCTCCATGGGTCATGCGCCTCATAAAGCGACACTCATCTGTCAACTATCAACCTTCTGCTCGCAATCATGTGATTTTCCTACCAGAGGTTGATATGTCAGTTGAAGCTATATACCCTGAACCTGCCAAGAAGCCTCTTTGTCTTCAGAATGCCGAGCACCAAAGCTTCACTCAACCCATTGAAGGTGTTCAAGCAGCAACACGAATCTATCCATTGGCTGGAAAGACTCGTCTGCCTCATCGAGCACCTACTGAAGCCACTGAAAGCACCATTACCCAAAGGCCTCGGAAGCGCTCTCGTGTTCTCAACGACCGAGAACTTCTTGTGGCCCTCCATCAGAAACAGGATAAACATCACTTTTGGCTCAAAAGACAGATGCAAAGCCTCTTGGTGGATGTAAAATCGCATTCGTAACCTTGCCACCAAGAAAGCCTTTGTTGCTCATGAAACTTGCTGGCGATCATGGAAGAGCCTAACCCTGCTTAGTGCTGAAGCAGATCTTCAAGATGATGGCTTCAATGAACGATTCCAGTTTGACTCCACTCCTCCACGGACTGCTGTTCTACATCGTACTCCATCTCTTGAAGACTTTGAATATTCTTCCTCTGCGGCAACTGTCAATGCCAGAGTGATCGATGACGAAGATGATGCTACTTCACCACCTCCTACTTCTGCATGCATCGACACTGCACCAAGTTTGTCTGCACCGCCAAACGACAACGACAACCCTGCTGCTTCAACTACTCCTCATGAGGACGAGTAGATGCTCTATGTCTTCAAACCTTTTGGTCATTACTGACAAAAGGGGGAGAAGCATATGAGTTGATAGTCTTCAAGCGGGTTCATATGGGCGGTTGCATTATATTTTTTCCTCGTGCTTACAACTCTTTCCTTTTAAAACATTTGTTCTTTGAGTTGTAACACCTAAACTTGATGGTCGTCTGCTACTTATTTGCTTTACTGTGATGCGATGATAAATTCCGCATGTGCGATGATAAACTCCACACTTAGATCATCCTGCAGACGTCCATTTTTCATTATGCATGTCATCCTATATGCTATATCATTTCATGCATGATGGATTATCTTGATAAGTTGAAGTGGATCTCCACAAGTACAACCTGCCATGTGCATTTGCATTCCAAAAGCAAAATTACTTATATGCACATCTTCAGGGGGAGCCCTTGCTACTTATGAAGACAATTTCCTACCCTTTACAATTTCACATACTTTATCCCCATTGAAAACTTTAACCAGTTTGTCATCAATCACCAAAAAGGGGGAGATTGTAAGTGCATCTAGTGACACCCCTAGTTGGTTTTGGAGTTTTGACGACAAAGTTGGTTGAGGGACTAATGCATTTGTGAGAATTGCAGGATAACGCAGGTAGTGTCCCTCATTGATTCGGTTTACCTATCGGAGATGACCCCTAAAAATGTATGAAGACATTAAAGACAATGGTGGTATGAGAAGATATTCATATTGAAGACTATGACATGAGAAGACATTGAGTGAAGACTATGGAGCATGAAGACTGTGTGGTTTTGTTGCTTCCTTTTTCTTCTTTGTTGAGTCATAGGAACCACCGTACTGTTAAGTGGGGTCCAAGTGAACTAAGTCAGATTGACTGAAGTGATGCTCAACCCAAATCCTATGTCTTCAAGCAAAGACAATGAGAGCAAATCTTATCCAGAGCTGGATGAGTCAGCTTTGCTTGTAGCCCAAGTAAAATTGCCAAGTGTGTTTGATATCTGACCGTTGGAACACGTGTCAGTTCCTTAGTGACCCAGGGTCATTTCGGACAAATCAGGTCGGGTTGCCTTGTGGCTATAAATAGCCCACCCCCTACACCATAAATTGGTGGCTGCTCAGAGTTAGTATACGACTTTTGTCGTTTGAGAGCAACCCACCTCGAAGCATTTGAGAGAGAGAAATCCTTGCGAGGACAAGGCCCAAACACCCAGAGCCAAAGAGTGTTAGGCATCACTGAAGTCTTTCTGTCTGTGTGACCTGAAGACTTATTACACTTGAGGACTGTGCATCCTCCAGCCGGTTAGGCGTCGCGTTCTGAGCATCCAAGAGTCATTGTGGATTGCCGGGTGAACGAAGTCTGTGAAGGTTTGGAAGTCTACCTTGAAGACTTACCAGAGTGATTGGGAGATGACTAAGTGGGGAATAAGGTGAAGACACGGTCTTATGAGTTGAATCTCAGCCTCCCCAACCAGAGGTACAGTTGTCACAACAACTAGAACTGGTCCAACAAATCCTGTGTCTTCAACAAGTGACTGGTTCTATCTCTTCCCTCCTTTACCTTGAGTTTGTCTTCGTGAAGTCGTTGCTTATCTATCTTATCTGATTGACTTCATTGCTTGACTACTATTGTTGATTGGCTTCATACTATCTTCCATCCTGATCCTACTACCTAGCTGCTATTAGTCTTCGTACATTAACGCTATTACATACTTGACTATGGCTTGCTTGTTGTAGTTTATCTTCCGCTGCATATCAATTGGGTTATTTCCATCGTTTGTCTTCGAAACTTCCAGGTTTTGAAGACTTTGATAAAAATCGCCTATTCACCCCCCTCTAGTCGATAACTAGCACTTTCACCATCTTCAACTGTATTGACTTACAAAGGATACGAGATAAATGGGAATACATTTTACATGATCGCCCAAGATAAAAAGAGCACCAACCAAAATAGCAGTGTCCACTTTGATGTAGCAACCAAGAGGGGAAAGGAGACATATTATGGTTACATAGTGGACATATGGGAACTTGACTACGGACATGATTTTAAGGTCCCTTTGTTTCAGTGCAAATGGGTCAATCTGTCAGGAGGCGGGGTACAGGTAGACCCACAGTACGGAATGTTAATAGTGAATCTGAAAAATCTTGGGTACACAGACGGACCTTTCTTCCTAGCCAATGATGTGGCGCAGGTTTTCTATGTGAAGGACATGTCTACCAAACCGAGAAAAGGAAAAGATAAGGAAGCGAATACATCATACGATGAGCCAAAGCGCCACATAGTTCTTTCAGGAAAAAGAGACATCATGGGATTGGAGGAAAACACAGACATGTCTGAAGATTATGAAAAGTTTCATGAAATTCCTCCCTTCAAAGCCAAGGCTGACCCAAGCACCGTGTTAAGCGATGAAAAATATCCATGGTTACGGCACAATAAGCAAAGGACACAAGTGAAGAAAAAGTGAAGACTTTCTCTCCACAACTATTATGATGATGCCTTTGATCTAGTATATCACTGGAGTTACATGTGAAGAAATGAAATGTCTTTTGTCATAGATGAGTTTTCGTCCGAAACCCTGATACTTCGAAAGAGATCACCCGTTTTGTACATGAAGTGCATCCAGTTTTTGCCGTAACCCTCTCAACTTTTTAGCACATGCTATGTGGGTGAAATGATGATACCGTGCCAACTTTCAACCTTTTCATAGTTCATTTGTAGTGCTTTTCAATTTCAGGGTCATATAGCTCAAAAAATTAGTAAATGCATGAAAAATAACAAATAAAGTCAGAAAGGGTTGAAAATTGATGATGTGGCTTTGAATGGTGCATTTTGAACACACACAAAGTCTGGAGTTCAAATAAGTTCAAAAAATGAAATCCCTTTGTAACAGATGAGTTTTCGTCCGAAACCCTAATACTTCGAAAGAGATTGCACGTTTTGTACACGAAGTGCATCCAGTTTTTGTCGTAACCCTCTCAACTTTTTAGCACATGCTATGTGGGTGAAATGATGATATCATGCCAACTTTCAACCTTTTCAGAGTTCATTTGTAGTGCTTTTCAATTTCAGGGTCATATAGCTCAAAGAATGAACTAATATAAAAAAGGATGAACTAGAAAACTTTTATGAAACTCTAATAGCAAAAATAATGAACTAAAAGAATGAACTAGAAAACTTTAATGAAACTATAATAGAAAAAAGAATGAACTAGAAAACTTTAATGAAACTCTAATAGCAGAAGGAATCAACTAAAAAGCTTTTATAAACCCCTAGTATTATTGAAACTAAAATTATATAAAATTTATGCAACTAAAATAATCGAAGTATTTTTTCTTCAAAACATTAATAGCAAAACGAATTTTCATAAATAATTTTTTGTTTGAAACTTTAATAGCAAACTAAAATTACAAAATATGATATTGATTAAAACAAATATTTCAAATAACCTAAAAATTACCGATATACTGATAAAACACAGTAATATTAAATAGCAGGAAAAAGAATCACTCAAAAATCTATTTTTATAGTAAAGTTATTCACAAACAAGTGATTCACACAAATTTCAAAAAATTCAAATTTAATCTATTCAAATTGGAAACTAATGGCACTAACAGAAAGTTTATAATTTTTATTACCTAAAAGCAAAAAGAATCACTAAAAACAGTAAGTATTTTGCGGTAAGTAGAAACAAAATAAAATAAATAAAGGAAAAAAAAACAAACTGGAAAAAAAAAATGCCACCTACTTGGCAACCACGACCTGAATACGACTAGAAACCAACCATGGGCCAGGATTCAGGCCCACAATAGGCCCAGTAGGCCCACACGCAAGGTGTGAAAGATTAGGCCCGAAAGCCTACAGTTGAGAGGAGCTCGAGAGGGTGGGAGCATCAGCGCTTATAAACCACTCTCGAGCTCTCTCAACTAGCGAGATGGGACTAAACTTGCCACCGCACCACGCCAGCACAAGTCCTTTGGTCCTAGTTGGTAGCACCAACCGGGATGAAAAGGGTGCATTGGTCCCGGTTCGTGGCACCAACCGGAACCAATGCCCCCCTTTAGTGCCACCAAAAGGTCCCTGTTTCCCACCATTTGGGCTGCTGAAAACTGACCTTTGGTCCCGGTTGGTGGCACCAACCGGGACTAAAGGGGGGCATTAGTCCCGGCTGGTGCCACGAACCGGGACCAATGCTTCGTCTATATTAACGGCACTTGTAAAAAAATTCAGTGCGTCTTCGATCCCTCTGACGACGCCACCAGGCTCCCGCTCTGCCCCGCCATCGCCGTTGTTCGCCCCTGCCTCTGACGCCGTCACCGCGCTGCCCCTTCCTCCGACGCTGTCGCCGCGCCGCCCCTGCCTCCGACGCCGTCGCCGCGCCCCTTCCCCGAGCCCTCGTCGCCGCGCGCGCCCCTGCCCCAAGTCCTCGATGCCGTCGCCCAGAGCCCCTGCCCCCGAACACGCTGTCGCCACGCCGGTCCCTACCTCGCCCCGCCCGCAAGCCGCCCCCACTGTGGGCCGCCGCGCCGCCCCGGCTCATAGCATTTTTTTCAAATGTTCATAGCATTTTTTTCATATATGTATTTTCTTTTTCGTATATGTGTCTATGTATTTTTTTTGTTCATATATGTTCATATGGATGGATGTATATATATATGATGTTCATAGAATATATTTTTTGTTCATAGAATATATTTTTTTGTTCATAGAAATTAGTTAAAATGAGGGGGGACGTCGACATTAGGGGGGATGTCAGACGTCGGACATGTCATGAGGGGTGAGCGTCATTGTCGTCTACCCCCTCCCCGATAACTTCGACATGAGGGGGACGTCGGACATGTCATGAGGTCCGGTGTGAGCATCGTTATCGTCTACCCCCTCCCTGATAACTTCGACATGAGGGGGGACGCCGGAAGGAGTTGAAGAAGGAGAAGAAGAGGAGAGGAAGAAGAGGAGAGAAAAAATAAGAAGAGGAAGAAAAAAAAGAGGAGAAGAAGAAGGAATAGAGGAGAAGAAGAAGAAAATATCCTTTATTCCTTCTTATATCCTCTATTCCTTCTTCTTCTTCTCTTTTTTTTGTTCTTCTATTTTTTTATTCTCCTCTATTCCCTCTTCTTTTTTTTTCTTCTTCCTCTTTTTATTTTTTATCGGGAACGAGGGTGTCGAGGATCGCCAAGCGGTCAAGTGTCGGGAACTAGGGTAGAGGGTCGAGGGTCTAGGATCGACGAGGGGTCGAGAGGGGGACGTCGATTAACCCCCTCTTGCTCGACCAACTTTCGAGGACACCCAAACCCTAGAAAAAAATGTTGTTGATTTGCTACCCCCTCCCGCCCCTACCCGACAAACTATCTCGAGATTTATAAGAGATTTATCAAGAATGCCCCCATTATGGATGTGCACAAGTTGATCCATTTTTTATGATCTCAAGTACGTAATGTTCTATATGTCACGTTGCGTTGTGTCAAAGTATTGAAGAAATCCATGGCTTCATCATTAGCCGGAAGTAACCGGGGCATGATGGTATGAAGCTCTCCAAAGTTATTTTGGAACACAGTCCCAGATAGGACAATCCGCTTTTTGCTACGAAGTTCAGCAAAGACCTTCCAAATAGCGATATTCGCAAGGCTCTTGCTGAACTTCATAACAAAAAGAGAAGTATCCTATTTGGGACACCGTTCCAAAATAACTTTGGAGAGCTTTGTACCATCATGCGCCTGTTACTTTTGCCTAATGATGAAGCCATTGTTTTATTGAATCCTTTGACACTAGACAACGTGACATATAGAAGGGTAGATGAGATCAGGAAAAATAGGAACCATTTTCTGCACGTCCAGAATGGCGCCATTTTGTTAAATGCTACAAGCGTCGAGGCCACTCCAAACCCTAGAAGTGTTGTCGAGGCCACCCCAAACTGTAGAAGCGTCGAGCTAGCTAGGTCTACTTTTGCCACTAATAAATCCATCTATCATGTTTGTATATTAATTGCAATGTTGTAATATTTGCAGAAACTATGGATCAACAAAGAGACTTGGAAAAAGAACAATTGTTGGGGGATATAATCGCCGATGGAGGTGATGTCATGCTGTATCTCAATGACATTGATGATCTGGATGGAGAGGGTGAAGCAAGCTCTGGTGATCGAACAATGGAGGTGGAAGGACATGATCATGATGGCTCTGGTGACCGAATGCCGGTGGAAGAAGGCCACTGTGATGACGACTCCGGGGACGGAACGAAGAAGGGAGTTGTTGCAAAGTCCGGCGACGTATATATATTAATTAAGCATGCGCTGACTAGCTAATTGATGCATTAATTGTTTTGGTATGTACACATATTAACTCTCTTCTTTCTTCTTTTCTAGCCCTCCAGATCGAGCGAAACTTCAGTAACGAGACGAGGCCCGAAGAAAAGGTTGCGCCAGGTTGAAAGGTTAACAATCACAGCAATTGCGGGGGATGGCCAACCGATTGAACCCAGCCGGACCAAGGAAGCATTTTCTGGGTTCTTGTTAGGGACATGATCCCGATCAGCATCCACCAATGGAATAAGCCTAAGAACGAAGGCCCTCAAGTGTCTTATGTCAACGATAGGAAGAAATATGATCTTTGGACCGTGCTAAAGGCAAATTTCACCCAACCACCAGAGGAGGATTCAGAGAAACCAGTTATAGAGCCATTGGTCAAGGCTCATGTCTTAAGAAGATGGCAGATCTATTCAGGAGGTGGAAGAATGATATGAAATCAACGTTTTTGACAAAGGGAAGACTCCAGAATTGACCGACCGGTTTGAGAAGATCAGAGATCAACGGCCCGCGTTTGTGGCCTACAAGACATCGGAGAAGAGTAAGAAGATGTCAGCGACACACAAGATAAATGCTGCAAAGAAGGCGCATCACCATCGCATGGGGTCAGGTGGCTACCTCAAAGCCAAGCCATTGTGGGACAAGGCTGAGAATGACCTGCTTGCTAAAGGGGTTGAACCATAGACATTCCACTGGCGAGACCTTTCAAGGACTTGGTTCTTCGGGGTTGGTGGGACGTTGGACCCTGAATCAGGGAAGTGCGTTTGGACGGACGAGCAACTAGAAATACCCGTCAAGAAGCTTCAGAAGTATATCGCCACAGCATAGCAAGGACCATTCGTTCTCGACAGAGAGAATGACGAGCTCACACTGGCCCTCGAGAATCCTGAGCACCTTGGACGGACACGAGGCACGACAGGCTCCTTTACATGGAAGGTTGGGTTTCCCGGCGCAGGCGGTTACAAAACCCGGGAGAGGAGGAGGAAAGTGGAGCGGACCGAATTGCAGAAGCTGAATGCAAGGGTATGAGCGCTAGAGGAACAAGCAGTTCACAGCCAGTGACCTATCGAAGCTATCCTAGAAGCTACCCCGCCATCTCAGCGGAGAATCAGCGTGGCTTCCATTGAGCTCCTTCAACAACCTGACTTCACGGCTCCTAGTTACCCTGTGGATGCTATCACGGAGGCTCAACATTGCCAACTTATGGCACAATGACAGAGCCTCAAAGTCAAGGCAGCTGTCGACTCCATTGCACCTCCTGAACCCGGCGCAACTTTTCACTGTCTTCCAGTTCCACAAGGCAATGCTATTGTGATGGTGGATGAAGTAATGGAGAGATTTGAGGATCTCGAGCTTGACCACCCTACCGGTGAAGGGGAGACTCAACTGGGCCTTGCTCTGAAGACTCCATGTCTATGGCAGAAGGAGCACATCAAGCTTCCGAACTGGACGCATCCGCCTCCTCCTCCTCCTCCGGCGAGTCAGGGAACTCCGCCTCCTCCTCCTCCGGTGAGTGATCAAGGCACCCCGCCTCCTTCTCCAGCTGCTCCGGCCCGTGGAGGCACTCTGCCTCCTTCTTTGCCTGCTCTGCGCTGATGACCCACAAGTGTATGGGATCTATCGTAGTCCTTTCGATAAGTAAGAGTGTCGAACCCAACGAGGAGCAGAAGGAAATGACAAGCGGTTTTCAGTAAGGTATTCTCTGCAAGCACTGAAATTATCGGTAACAAATAGTTTTGTGATAAGGTAATTTGTAACGGGTAACAAGAAATGAAAGTAAATAAGGTGCAGCAAGGTGGCCCAATCCTTTTTGTAGCAAAGGACAAGCCTGTAGAAATTCTTATATAGAGAAAAGCGCTCCCAAGGACACATGGGAATTATCATCAAGCTAGTTTTCATCACGCTCATATGATTCGCGTTCGTTACTTTGATAGTTTGATATGTGGGTGGACCGGTGGTTGGGTATTGCCCTTTCTTGGACAAGCATCCCACTTATGATTAATCCCTATTGCAAGCATCCGCAACTACAAAAGAAGTATTAAGGTAAACCTAACCATAGCATGAAACATATGGATCCAAATCAGCCCCTTACGAAGCAACGCATAAACTAGGGTTTAACCTTCTGTCACTCTAGCAACCCATCATCTACTTATTACTTCCCAATGCCCTCCTCTAGGCCCAAACAATGGTGAAGTGTTATGTAGTCCACGTTCGCATAACACCACTAGAGGAGAGACAACATACATCTCATCAAAATATGAAACGAATACCAAATTCATAGGACTACTTATAGCAAGACATCACCCATGTCCTCAGGAACAAACATAACTACTCACAAAGCATATTCATGTTCATAATCAGAGGGGTAATAATATGTATTAAGGATCTGACCATATGATCTTCCATCGAATAAACCAACTAGCATCAACTACAAGGAGTAATCAACACTACTAGCAACCCACACGTACCTATCTGAGGTTTTGAGACAAAGATTGGATACAAGAGATGAACTAGTAGGGTTTGAGAGGAGATGGTGCTGGTGAAGATGTTGATGGAGATTGACCCCCTCCCAATGAGAGGATCGATGGTGATGACGATCGTGATGATTTCCCCCTCCCAGAGGGAAGTTTCCCCAGGAGAACAGCTCCGCCGGAGCCCTAGATTGGTTCCCCCAAGGTTCCGCCTCGTGGCGGTGGAGTTTCGTCCCGAAAGCTTCCTCTAATTTTTTTCAGGGTAAAAGACTTCATATAGCAGAAGATGGGCACCGGAGGGCTGCCAGATGGCCCACAAGGCAGGGGGTAGGGCACGCCCCACCCTCGTGGACGGTGGGTGTCCCCCCTCTGGTATTTCTTCTGCTCAGTATTTTCTATTAATTCCAAAAATGACTTCCATGAAGTTTCAGGACTTTTGGAGCTGTGCAGAATAGGTCTATAATATTTGCTCCTTTTCCAGCCCAGAATCCCAGCTACCGGTATTCTCCCTCTTCTGTAAACCTTGTAAAATAAGAGAGGATAGGCATAAGTATTGTAACATAACATGAAATAACAGCCCATAATGCAATAAATATCGATATAAAAGCATGATGCAAAATGGACGTATCAACTCCCCCAAGCTTAGACCTCGCTTGTCCTCAAGCGAAAGCTGATATCGAAGCATATGTCCACATGTTTAGAGATAGAGGCATCGATAAAGTAAAATACGGACATGAGGGCATCATGATCATTCTTATAACAGCACACACACACACACACACACACACACACACAGATATATATATATTGTCATATGATTTCTTATGCTAAGGTAATAATCTATTCACAATATCAAGTATGAATCAAAAAATTCATTGAGAGCCAACAAACTATGATCTCGGTCATTGAAGCAGTTGCAATTTATCATAATATAGGAAAGAGTCAATGTAAGAGCTTTTCAGCAAGTCCACATACTCAACTATCATTTAGTCTTTCATAATTGCTAACACTCACGCAATACTTATGGGTATGTAGTTTTAATCGGACACAGAGAAAGTTAGGGGCTTATAGTGTTGCCTCCCAACCTTTTACCTCAAGGGT